>NC_022018.1:6903803-6926756 GCF_000317375.1 Microtus ochrogaster
GACTGAGCGGGGTCAGTTCACACTGGGCATGGTTTGTGTCGACTGAGCGGGGTCAGTTCACACCGGGCATGGTTTGTGCCCTCCACCACTTACGGGGACATTTTTGGCTTTAACCGCATATTGTTTTACACACAGAATAGGACACCTCCGTAATCCATTCTCCCCAGAGGTAGAGAAGAGTGGTCTGGGAGCTTTAAATGAATAGTGCACTTCCCTCACAGGTCGGGTAAAAGCAGAATCTGGATATTTTATTTTTACAAGAATGGAACCAATCCTGAGACTCTCGGACCTTCTCCCCACAGACGCCATTTCTACTCTGTAACAGGAGGGCTTGCAGTGTTGCTGAAGGAGACCAGGTGACGCCTGAGAAAATGATATCATTTCGTGGAAACCTGCCTACCGGAGGAAACCACGGCCTGACTCCGACCTATCAGTGTTAACTACGGTTCTTGGAACTAGTTTTATCTAAACTCTAGGAATATCCTACATTGCAAAATCAGATCCCAAACTACTTGGGTCTGTGTGGTCACCATGCTTTTGAAATGTGACTTGTGAAATTGAAGAGCAAAGGTTGTGTGTGTGTGTGTGTGTGTGTGTGTGTGCGCGCGCGCGCGTGTGTGTATATTTTCTTTCATTACTTTTTTTAAATATTTATATGTATATGTATGGTTGTGTTGCTTGCACATATGTCTGTCTACCAAGTGCATGCCCTGTCCATAGAGGATCAGATCCCATGAAACTGAGTTATAACTGGTTGGTTGGGTTCTGGGAACAGAACCCAGGTCTCTGGAAGAGCAGCCATGCCCTTAACCCCTGAGCCGTCTCTCCAGCCCCAAGATCCATACTTCCAATTTAACTTAAAATTGATACTTGGCTGGGTTACTGGAAAATACATATATTTCTTGGAATAACTTGGGGATGTGGGTCTGCCTTTCCATCTGTAAATTTTATAAACTCCAAATGCTTCTTCATTCTATGTATCCCTAGAGGAGTGTATTTCAGAATTTCGGGCATGGTCCTCAGCACAGGTGAGAGAGTGTGCTGTCTGCACTGGGGATCACAGTACAGGGGAGACTTCAAGCAGGGCAGCTTTGGGGGGGTTGGAGTAAGAGCTTCTGCTGTGGCGCTGTGCACCAGGTGTACGGGGATTCTTGGTTTTCGTGATACCAATCTTGGCCCAGCAGAATAAGCCAATTCATCCTCACTCAGAAAAAGATGTGGCAATGCAGTCTCACTCCTAGTGATTGGTGCTCGCAATACTCCAATGAGTTTGCAGTCAGAATTTTTATTTATTGTGAGTCCCTTTATTCCCGATAATAAGGAAATACATTGTTAAAATGACACAATGGGGAAATGTTTAAGTCAACTTTCTCTACATTTGAGGATATCCTGGACATGATGTCATTTCACCGATGGTGCTGATATTTCAATTTAAAAAGAGTCATTTATCAATGTAAAAGATGTTCGTACCTTTTGAATAGTTCGCTGATCCTGGTCTGCAATCTCTTTCAGACATATAATTTCATCCTCTGTAAACAAAAAGGAGAGAGAGGCCAACCATGAAATTACACACGTATGCCACTGTATTCAAAGCGCCTGCTTTGGGGCAGGCCGCGGAGGCACGGGCAGGCGTGGTGTTCACGAGTCCTAGCAGGACTGTGACCTTCACAAATGCCCTTGACATTCACAGCCTTCTCCCTGCTGTTAGGTTGGCCAGTCAGATCGGGAGTAAGAAGTAAGTGTGGCTGAGGGCTGGATGCTTTTCATCAGTATAGCAGTGGGCATTCTTTGCCGTTAGTTCCAGCCAATACAAAGTGCTTTAGCAGGTGGCTCTTTATGATTTGCCAAGAAAGACCACAACCTGAGAAAGCATCATCACACCATGTCAGAAGAGAAACGGCGTCACGGTGGCACAACGTCATCCTGTACCACAGAACACCGTAATACGACTCATCTCGCCAATGCTCATACCCATGTTCGTAGTCTTTGTCCTGCTTTCACACTGAAGATTACCAGAACACCATACAAAAAAACCACAAATATAATGGCTACAGTCAAATTTTAAAGGAACTTACAGCTGTGTGCTTCTGGTGACAAAATTGTAATTTTTATTGATGCTTATTGTCTAAACAAGAGGGAATCTAAAGTGCCGAAGGAAAAAAATTGCATTTATAATTTGGATCAAAAGTTTAGTGTGAGTCCTGGCATTTTATTCTGAGAGGCTGAGCTTGCTTCTCCACAAGTACACCCCAGCATGTTCCCTTATGTGTGCTACAGTGAAGGAAAATGAGCACGTCTCTTTACAGCACCTCTAAGCGAAGGAGAGCAAACTGATTAGCACTTTTTTTTCCTGCTAAGGCTAATGTGTATTTCTGTTTTTTTTTTTTTTTGAAACAAACACTCTGAGTTAATTCACATGGCTGGGTCGCACAAACACAGATACGTCCTATGCTGCAAGCAAGGGAAGCTATCTTAAGGAAAAACAAAGACAGCTATCACACTGCTGTCTTCTAGCTGTAAGTAACTAAACACACATCAGAGGAAAAGCCAAACACGACAGTTTGTGACGTGTCGTGTTCTCCGTGGAAGCCCGGAAGGGTTACCTAGTATTGAGTTTTCCTTCAGGCTCATCTGCGCTTCCTCCTCCAGCATCGCAATCACCTGCAGCAGCCTCTCATTCTCCGTCTTGCATTCCATAAGTTCTTTTTCTGAGGTCGGCCTGGGAGAGCTGGCCTCCTTGCCTAGATTGTCCTGCAAAGACAGGGAATTCCATATTTCTACGCAGGGAAACAAGGGTTTAAATATGCAAGTCCAGGACAATGCGGATACAGAGCCTCTATCATATAATTTTCTGAATTCTATTACACACTTATAATATGAATAGCAAAAAGGAAGGGGACTAAACAGAATGGGCTGGAAGAAAGGGCTCAGTACATTCCGTACAAAGACCCCAGCACATGGGGACATTTTATTGACAGGAATTATGCATATCATACTGTTTGTGTGCCCTCATCATTCAGGTCAATTCATTATGGAGGCTGTGTCCGGGGAGGCAGCTGGGGCCCCTCCACCCACACTTCCCTCTCAGGATCTGAAGTGTTATGCCCTGTAACTAGGCAGGCTGGGGAGACCATGGATGGGCAGCACCAGGGGGTGGCAAAGTGCAAGACTAAGGAGGGGGGCTTGTTGCTTTGTGGCACTTCCCAGTGTCAGTGCTGCCAGTGTCAGGAGGAGCCCATCACATGTCAAAGGGGTGACGTGTGCAGGCTGGGAGCCGCATGGAGCCCATCAGGCGCCCAGATATCCACACAGTTGGTTTTCTTCTGGGTGGAGGAGCCACCCAGAGGCAATTCATATTCTGAACATTAACTTGGCTTTGCATGCCTGTCACAAGGGCTGTGCAGGCAGTTAACGCTATTGAAGACTAGGGTTTAAATCTCTATGCAAAGTGATTACCTTGTAAGAAGGTTTCAGGATAACTTACAACAAAAGACTTTAAAGTTATAGTTTTAGCAAAGCAAACTCATTTACATTTTTATTATGTGTGTCTTTTGTTTAAATCGTGCCATGTCCATTATGACAGAGGCTTTTTCCTATGCAATGGAAGTTGATTTGGGGAGGCTACCCTTTTTTTTTTCTTCTTCCTCTTGTCTGTTTCAAAGCTATTGAAAACATCTGAATATACTCGCCTATGGTTGTCTACGTTTTATGGACACACTTTAAAAAATTAAGATGTTATGGATCACGGAGGCTGGTGCAGAATTTTATACTCCATCACGGATCATGCAATTTAAAAATAATGGTTGCATTATTATGCTAAATAGGAAAACAATTCTACATGTCTTGCTTTGAAATTCCCATGGACTTGAAAATACTTTTGAGCTTCAAAGTAATCTTAGCTGAATTATGAGTTGTTCCTTTTACAGTAATTCCATGATTGTAGATAAATACGAATAAATAGACACTCAAAAACAAAGTGAGTTTTCCAATGCACCGATTTTCTTCTAGGACTGTACTCTGACTTAGCTTTAGAGAAACCAGAAAGTAAATTATTAAAATGTTTCTCCCTGTGATCATAATTTTTTAAAAGAAAAACAAGCATTGAAATATTTTATAGTACATTAACAAACCCCTTTAAATTAGTGACTTACTAATAGAATTATAATCTTATACATTGGACTTAATAGCATTTGAATATGCTGTTGAGTTTTATACTAAGCTTGGGTATACAAATTACAAATCTTTGAGCTTTTGAATCTTTACTCTATTTAGGTTATCCTAGCATAATAATCACTAATTTTATTTATTGTCTTTGGAACAGGCTAGTATTCTATAGCCCAGCCTGGCTATCCCAGTGAGATTTATTTAGTTACTTACATACTGATTTATGTGTATGAGTATTTTGCCTGCATGTATGTCTGTGCCATGTGTTTACCTGGTGCTATTGGAGGTCAGGAGAGGATGTTGGATCCCTGAAACTGGAGTTACAGACAGTTGTCAGCTGCCATATGGGTGCTGGGCATTGAACGCGGTCCTCAGGAAGAGTAACCAGTGCTCTTAACCACTGAGGTATCCCTTAAGTCCTTGCTCTTGAATTCTTCACCCTTCTAACTAGACACCCATAGTGCTCAGATCCTAACATGCAGAACTAAAGGAGTACTACCTGGTCTAATGAACAGTTAAGAAACAGCATGGTTTTCTCAAAAAAATAAAGGGAGGCTCAGTATTTCTACGTCTCACATCATTAAAGTTAAGACAATTACAGAATGTGTTGTTTATGGTCTAAAGGAATACACACACACACACACACACACACACACACACACATGCTGTATATATTGAACAATACCAGCTTGAATCTGTTTCAGCGTGTATTTGACATGACACCTGGCAATTCAAGGCCATCCATAGAGGGTTACATGGATGCCTGTTATTGTCCATAACCTAAGAACTATTTGAGCAAATCAGATGAAGATTAAAGTAAGAGCAGCTTCCAGCTACTATGTTTTCTGAGCCTCTGTGTGGGAAAGCGAGATGCAAGGGAAACCCACTAAAGTGAGGCACTCTCTCCGTCCATCTGCAGCCCTGGTTCTCCAGAGGCGAGTCTTTAGCTCTGTCCCCACCATCTGTCAGCTGCAGGAACTGCACGTAATTAACTATTCAGACCCCCAGGGAAAGGAGGACACTTCATTAGCAAAGGGAACAAAGCCTGAGTCCTGGCTGCCGCCTTCCTCTCTCACACTCAAGTGGCAAGTTTTGTGGTGATGTTCCTTCTGCCATCTGCCCCACATTGCTAGCTCTGGCTTGCTTAAACCATGAGTTTCCTTAAAAATAAATTGCATTCATAAAACAAGGTTGAGGAAGACGCAGCTCATTAAAGGAAAGTTAGCTGATTACTTGTAGGTTCAGTATAAACCAAGATCACATCAAACACAATCATCTTGGAATTTTACATTCATGAAGGTACTTTCTCTTCTCTTGTTTTTCTTTCATTTTATGAAAATGAGGCCTTTAATTGGTGGGATAAATGCAGTTTCTCTTGTGAATATGCATAAGGTTCACAGTATGTCTGATTGCAGGTCTCAGAACTCCAAGCTGATTCTGGAAAGAAGTGCTTTCCACAGCAGGACCATGCAGAACCTTCCTTCTCTTGATGTGCTCTTGCCCGAGTGTCTAGGCATCGTGTGTGAACATGCTGGAGAGGTGGCATCTCAGGTTCCAGCCCAGACCTCCTATGCTGATCTGTATCTGAGCAATCGCTGCAGGTAATGCATATGAGCCAGGGTCTGAGAAGTTCCTGTCTCAGAGGAACTGAGTGTGTACCTTCCCAGCGGTTCTCTTCTGTGACGTTAGCATCTCAGTTCTGCAGACTCCACGGATGGCACTGGGACATCTCAATCTGTGGATGGCGGGAGTGGAGGGAGTAGGATTTGATGTGTGCTCTTGCTTCGTGACAGCCACACAGAAGAGCAGGTGCTTCCCAAATGAGTGACAGCGCAGCCCTGCACAGTGGCCATCCGTGAAAAACACCTCCGATCCAGTATGGTTAGCAACAAACAGATCTGTTCGTCAGTGGAGGGTGGGTGGTGAGATAAGCCACACTGACTTCCCACAGAATCAAAACTGGAATGAAGTTGTTCTCAGGAAAACTGAGATCAAGGATGTCATCGGAAACCCAGGTTTCTGTAACTTGAAAATCCCTTTCTGCCTTCCACCAGCTGCACGTGGAGTTCAGGCTCCTTGTTTACTGACTTGCCCTTCTCTAGACAATCTCATCAAATGCCTCGCAGAACCAAGCCAGGAGAGACAGCATGACTGTTTATTAACATAAATAAGCTACTGGTGTGATTTGATTATTACAAGAATCAATCAAGTCTTAGACTAGGCAAAGCTAGTTTATTTCACGTTTTCAAATTACTCCTCGAGATTTCCCCTGAATATTCATTCATTAGTAATGTTTGTACGTGCAAATGGCGAGGACGGGCACAAGTGCCACAGCATTTGTGTGGAGGGCAGACGACAACATTGTGGAATCGTGTCTCTCACCTTTAAGCTCTAGGGGTAGAACTGAGGCCCTCAGATTTGTGCCACAGGCATTTCACCTGCTGACCTATTTGCTGACCCTCCCCTTGGCGTCCTAACCCTTTCTCTACATTCTGTGCCCCAAATGCAGCTACAGGTTAGCATTGAGCAATGTCTCAGAGGATTTCTGAGCCGCTAGAGGGGGCAGCTGTCTATGATAAAACTTTAAATAGAAACCCAGTCAAAAGCTACAGTTGAGAACTACACAGCAAGTCTTAGGGAAGTCTGTTCCGAGGGAATTTAGTAATATGTTTTTCACAGGCTGCATGCTATCCAACTTCTCTGAAATCCACACTACAATTCTGAAATCTGAAACCCTTCCAGCTGTAGGTATTTTCGGACAAGGGAGATTCAATGTGGATTGGTGGCCAGTGTGTGTGTGTGTGTGTGTGTGTGTGTGTGTGTGTGTGTGTGTGCCTTCTGGCTTCACCTATTTATCCTCAGTCCTGCAACCCCCATTCGGTCATCTTCTTGGTCTTTAGAGAGTCATGAGAAAATTCTGTCCTGCTTCGGACAGCTCGCTGCTGGGCTCCAGATGGTAGTGCTGAGCTGACAGGAGATGAGAATGAATTTGCCTTTCTCTTACGTTCCTCCCAGGCAGAACTTCAAGCTATCCTTTCTGCTCTTCACATTGTGTTTGCTCTGACCCTGGGTCTAATCAGGAAGATAGTGACTGGCTCCTCTTGCTAGCGAGACCACCAGTAGGGAAATCTGAGATTTTCCTTCTCGACATCTTGATTTAAAAGTTGTAGCGCACTGCCTGTGACGGGAGGAAAGCGCAGTCCTACAGCACTATGGGGAACATCCTGAAGACTTCTCCTTCAGGGCTTCCACTACATAAATCCAGATCCTTGACTAGGCCATGGAAAAGATTTTCAGGATGATCTAGTTTGCAGCAGAGCTGGAGTTCATTCAGAGAAAAAAAATTAACTTGCATTTAAGCATGAGGATTTTAACAGAAAGAAGCATCAGGGAAAAAGTAAGAAACACCCAAGTGAGAGGCATAGCTCAGTCACATAGAGTCATGGCAAAAAGGACTTTATGAGTTCCTTATCTCCAAATGGTTGCTAAGGACTGTGAATGAGACCACAGGGTGGTTCTTGAGATGTGTTGAACAGAATTACAATTGAAAACTTAAAACTCCAGAAGGTAAGGTATCTTCACTGGATATGAGTTGGGTTTGTGAGACTCCCAGAGAGAAGAGAAAGATCACAAAGCTCAGATACTCCTGGGCCTGACTGGTATTTTAACAGTCTTAATGGAAATTACAATCTCCTTTCTTAAAAAAAAAAGATTGTGTGTGTGTGTGTGTGTGTGTGTGTGTGTATGTATAGAAGTCAGAGACAATGGATCCCCTGGGCTGGAATTATGAGTGGTTGTGACTGGCCCAACATGGTTACTAGGCCCAGAACATGGGTCCTCTGGAAAGCAACCAGAATTCTTAACCCCTGAGCTATCCCTTCAGGCCCCAAAAGTGTCTATCAAAGACATTTATTGTTAGTAATGTTTATAATGAATATCGCTAAACTGTGTTAGAATTCTTGATTCTCAGCTAGCAAGAGCCTTCTGCTCAATTCCGTAGTAACAGGCTCTTTGTCTTTCTCACACCCCCATAATTTCTCCTGTCTTTCCATCCCGCCTCAGTTCTGTTCAATCCCAGTTGGCTTGTTGGAAGCCTCTGACTTGGGGAGATTGGCTTTGTCCCTTTTCAACCATCTTGACTACAGAAAGGATGGAAGGCTTAAAAATTACAATAAAAACTCAACAGTGTTATTCTCTAGAACAGGATTTTTCTTGTCACTGGCAAGTGGGCAATTTCATTTCCATTATAAATTAAAATTTGAAGACAATTATGGTGCTCCTCTTTATAATTACTATGGCTTTTCTAGAATGTGCCATAGAGTAGTAAAGTGCTGGACTGGTTTAGATTGTAGAGTGGGTGCGCAGATACACTGAACCAACCCCTTTCATCTCTCTGTTTGAGTGGATATGTGTGTGCACATGTTTTTACATCCTTCTGGATGGGTGTGTGTTTGTGTGCCTGTACACCTGTGTTGTAGAGGCCGAAGCCAGGAGACGGCATTAGCGGGCTTCCTCTTTGACTCTCTCCCTTATTTAGGGGGACGGAAACTCTCACTGGGCCTGGGGGCCACAATTTATCTAGACAGGGTGACCAGTAAGCCCTAAGGGTTCTCTTGTCTCAGCCCCTGCCTACAATGCCACCATGCCTGGATTTTCTGTGGGTGCTGGAGCCTGAACCAGGGCCTCATGCTTGCAGTTTGGTCATCGCCTCAGTCCAGTTCTTACTCTTTTTTAACCCAGAATTATTGCTATTTACAATCCTATTTACATTGATTACTATTAACTATAATTTATTATAAAAATGAATTAAACTTACAACCTTTTGAATTCCACTCTCTTCACATTGTTGTAGTTCATTTCTTAAATCCTTAAGAATTTCTTCTTTCTCTTTCAGCTTTTTTGCTAGGAAGCTCATTCTGATGTTTGCTTCATCTTGCATGGCAGCCTTTTCTTCTTCTAGCTCAAAGAATTTCTGGAAGGCAGAGAGGAGCATTAAAAATTTAATCAGAAATTGCTTCATTTTAATTTGATATCTTGTAAACCTATTTTATTTTTATAACATTCTTACATTTCTTTGAAAATAATTCTAAATTAAAGTACACAATAAAACAATACAGTATCACATTATCTGATAAAACATAAAGCATGGTACATTGTTCTGATTTTATCTGTCATCCAAGTAAGAGTGAAGAAGAGGAAGATGACTGATTAGGAGGCTTTCCACAAAATATGCGTTTTCCACAGGCATCTCTCCCACAGCAACAAGACTTTGGTAGCCATTTGTCAAGACAAAGGCCTACCCGGCTAGAAGGGTGCACAAGTCTGGCTGACCCCGAAGAGAGCTGTTTCGGGAGGGTGGGTCTATACCAAGTGGTAGGCTCAATAATGACAGTTCTCACAACAGTCATAAGCAGACTCATTGCACTGTGAACTCAGCCACAAACTTCTGGGTTTGGTCCCACCACTAACACAAGCTGCTAAGAAATCTAGGAGGAAGCAAGCCCACCCGCATTTCTGGTAGGTAACAGGTCTACTGGTCTGTGAGGCTTGCAGACCCTCAACTTGAAATCCATCTAATGCCTGTCTCGGCTGTGACTTGAGAGCAGTCTCACCTTCCCAGGACCTGAGCAGCAATCATGCTACCCCAGGCCCCTGAGTCATTGCTGTTAGCCACACAGCAAATCCCGAAACACCCTGGAACATCCCTGGTTGTCGTTTAACAGTGACAGCCCACTAAGGGACCGCTGGGGAAGTATGTGTCTTCGTACTTTAGAGGAAGGTCTACCGATTCATATCCCATTGCATGAGTAGCCTTGCAAGCCAATCTATCTCACCCAGTACAGAAGCAGTCCTGTCCATCCAGAGACCCATCAGGAGACATGCTCACATAGGCCTCCTAAAGTAAACCTGAAAGCATTAGTTCAGTTTCCTATTCCAGGGGCACCCCATAACCCAGCTTCAGCCCCACAAAAGCCATGATCCAGAAGTACCTCTGAATCCCCAGAATCTAGCAGAATACGGGTTCATCATTGTCCCTGGTACATGTCTGGAATGTCCAAACAAAACTATTCAAAGTAACTACAGCTACAATAAATAGTTAATGAGGAAATAATTTTAAAAGATGTAAAGTGTGACATCAATAGCAAAAATATTGGATGAATGAAAATATTAAAGTGTTCAGGGTTGTATGCCATTGAAATTAAGTGACTATTAGCTTAAAATTATCCCTTCCTCCTTCCCTGTCTCCTTCCCCCAGCTTTTTGACACAGAGTTTTCTATGTGGCACCTGTTGGCCTAGAACTCATGATCTCTCTACCCCAGCCTATGGATGCTGGCATGGCCACCACGCCTGGAAATGGGAGCTTTTAACTATGAGGTATCTTATACACGCTTCTTGTCAACCACAGGTGAAATTTTTTAAAAAAATCTTCTGGTAGGTACACAAAGACAGCAAGATAACAAAGCAAAGTATAGGACTTCAAAGAAGGCAACAAATCAGAAGCGGCAAGAAAGGGGAAGGGGAGCAAAAGAATCACAAACTCAGACAACCGACAGAATGGCCCCAGCAAGCCCTTCACTTCAGCAGCGACTTCAGCTATGAGCGAATGGAAGTCTCTAACCAAACGTAGAGCCGTGGAAGAATGAAAGAGAAACAACGTGCAACAATGTACTTCCCCTAAAGACCCACTTTAGCCTAAAGGACACACACGGCCTGAAATCTTAAGGTAACACAAGATTTTCCCTGTGATTCCTAACCTAGAGAGGAGGAGGACAACTACACTAATATCAGACAAAACAAATTTGGATCCAGGTGTTTTCACAAGAGACAGAGGTCACTGCCCAATAATGAATCAACTTATGTAAAGGATGTAACAATCACTGAAATATATAAAATAGATATTAACAATTTAAGAAAGAAGTAACAATATGATAATTATAAAGGGGATTTTGCTAACCCATTGATTTATTTTGTCACCCCTTGGGGTTGAACCTAGAACTTTGCATATGCTAACTAGCACTCCACCACTGAGCTACTCCCCCAGGCTAATATTCCACTTTTAATAATAGATGAAACATAAAAGTTCAGTAAAAAATGGTAGATTTGAATACATGAGAAATAGAAAAGAAGAAAAACGTGAAACTTTCAGGGTGGTGGTAATAACCTGAGGTGTTTAGAGGAAGGCAAATGCCCTCAAATAGCTTGGTACTGTCCGAGGATACTTGGTACTGTCTGGATAAATGACAGAATGGCAGACATGGGGAGAGGTGGTGATCTTCTGTCTCACGCCAAGGAGCTTAGATCATCTTACATATATGAAACACTACTTAACCATTGGGATTAGTGACCTTTTGGATTAACAACAACAACAAAAACAAAAACCCAAAGCAACCACATCAGCAAGCCTCACTGAGCCTCCCTGGAAGACATTCTCTTCCCTCGACGAGGCGAGGAAACCAATGAGGGTAGAACCACTGGATTCGAGGTGTAGTGAAATCTTCTAAAACTGAATGGTGCTGCCATTGCACACCACCGTTAAGTTGTACATCTTATGCCATGTAAACTGCAGTTAATAAAACTGCTAAGTGACTTCACTGTACCAACATATTCAATATACACTAGGAATAAGTCATAAAAATGTGACAGAAAAGATTACATCTTCTGAAGAAATAAACTATTACACTTAGGAAAAGCTTGGCTACATAAAATATCTATAACTTATATAAGTAAAATTATAAAATTTTTTTGAAATATAGAAAACAGAAATGAATCACATTATTAGTGGGGGAAATTGAATGCTATAAATAATAAAAACCTCCCCCAGAATTTATGAATAATTTCTGACCTTGAACAAGCTTCAAAAAACATGCAAACAGGGAAGTTTTGTTGAGGATGAAATAATCCTCCAAATTATTTTAGTTTATTTGAAAGAATAAAACATGCTAAGAAAATCATAAAGAAGAGATAGAATAAAAATAAAACTTGCTATACACTTGCCTAGTCATAAGGCCCTGGATTCCATCCCCAGCAAAACACACACACACACACACACACACACACACACACACACAAAATATTAATTCAAAAAGTGCTAAAATTCTACAATTCAGAGTAAATAGATCATTTCATTTGTTCATTTGAGATCGTATCTCATTAAGTAGTCCTGTCTGGCCTGGAACTAGTCATGTAAACCTGGCTAGCTTCAAACTCACAGAGACTGCTTAATCCCAAGTCTGGGAGCAAAGGCTCATGTCAGCACACTAGACTAGCTTTTCCTTTCTCCCTCCCTCCTTCCCTCCCTCCCTCCCTCTCTCCCTCCTTCCTTCCTTCTTTTTTTTTTTTTTTGATAATTTTCATATATGGCCACAAAATATCCAGACAGACTTGAAGTGAATCTAAAGCTATCAAGAAAGAAAAGATCAGATATCAAGGGGAAAGAAAGCTATCCAGTAAGTGGTATTCTAAAGTGAAGCTTATCAGCTTGAAGGCTGGTGGTGGCCTCCTCTCTCTGTTTTATAGGTTTTATAAATACCTAAGTCCTGGTATTAAAATCCCATTTGAAATACTGACAGTAGCTTCATTTTTTATCAGAAGTATAGATTAAGCAATACCTTTCTTAAAAATGAAACATATAGAAATGATATTACTTTTTAAAGTTTTCTTTTTGCAAGTAAAAACAGTATAATATCTCACAGAAATACTTGAAAATTAAGTTTAAGAGCCACACTCCAGAGCCCGGGGAAGTAACTACATCCTTAACTGGTCTCTAGGGGGCAGCAGAGAGCCAGTTATGTTTGTCCTCTGCTAAAGAAACACAGGCCTGTGGCTGTTGTATTTCCCAGGCTCAACTGTTCTCTTAAGATTAATCCTGAGCAAAGCGGGTGGCCAGGATTAGCAAGGCTTGTGAGGTCATAAGTCAAATCAAAGCTAACAAGTCTGAGTGAAGATTCAAATAATGGCTTTAATTTAACCTAACAGAGACAAATGTTTTAATCTAACAAGGCAACTAACCACACTAGTGAGGGCTTGGTTAAAAGCGCTGCACTAGCATATGCTTATGAAAACTTGGCAACAGGCAGAATGTAGTCATTTCCGTTTCCTCTCCCAGAAATAGAAACTGTACATGTGAAGAGTGACACCCATTACTTTGCCATACTTTTGAACATTTGATGTCTATGAAAAACAGTACTGCAGGAATTATTGAAGAATGACTGATGATTATAACCTGTTCTGATAAACCATAGATTTCTGAATTACTCTTGCACTGTAAACAAAGGTTCTGGAGAATTCTTTGTGTGTCTGTGGGGGGTGCGGCAGGTGTACACAGGTCCCAGGCAGTTGTCCCAGAAGGACATCCTGTGGTTTACTCTACTTTGTTCTGCTTTCTTGTTTTGACTCAGTCTCTCACTGAACTTGGTGGTCCACAAGCCTCAACAATCCCCCTGCCTCCACTCCCACCTGCTGGGATTACTCTGGACTTTTCCCAGGAGGGCTGGCATCCCCACTCAGATTCCTAGACACGTATTCTTAGCCATCACACTATCTGTCAAGCCCTAGAGACAAACGCTGCTAAGTGAGCTTCTGGCTCACTACAGGCCATAGAGAAAATACAATCACGTCTTTGTCAGAGCGGCCTATTAAAGGTGGGACACACGGCACGGGGCAGGGCCAGACTTTCGCTGTCGGAACCAGCCACCTTGCGCTCTGCACCCGCTCCCACCCACGGCTAGAGTTAGAGCTTATCTGGAAAGCGGCTGTAGGAATAGGGCAAAGAAGGGCAGAGGCAGGGAGCATTCTGAGAAATTTTCTCCCATGTTCACACGTCTGGGTAGTCTAAAACGTTTCTGCTGAGAAGACATTATAGTCTACACAGACCCGTAGAGTCTCACAGGAGCAAATGCAAATGTTCTCTGAAGAAAGCTCCTCTATCCTGGGGCTCAAAGAACTCAAAAGGGCATGAATTCATAGTTCAGAATTATAAAACTAAAAAGCAGATGTCATCTCATGAGGGAAGGAGGGCTAGTACTTGTGAGAGACAATTACCAGAACCTCAAAAACAGAAGGTGTGTAAAATATGAAGCACACACTGTAAGTGTGCGTAAATGTACTAATTAATGTGTGTTTAAAGGTAATGTGGGCACTGGAGAGACAGCTCCGTAAGAGTTGTACAAGCATGAGGGCCTGAGTTCAGATCCCAGCACCCATGTAAAAGCCGTGCATCTGTTACCGGTGCTGAGGCACAGACAGGCGATTCCCAGGCCATGCCAGTCAGCCCACAGAGCTGCAAAAGGGCAATTCCAGGGTCAGTGAGAGATCCTGTCTCAACTGGTTAAGCAGAGGATGACAAAAGTAGAACTCATAACATCCTTCTCTGACCTCTGCATGGGCACACACACTCATGTTTACATACATACAAAATACGTAGATAAATATTAGAAAGAGTTAAAATGACTTTCAAGCATGTCTCTTCTTTTCTGGTGGAAATTTTTATACATCAACCAAAATAGTGAAAACAATAGTTTGCTGTCCACTTGTCTACTCATGCATTCGGGTATTCCTGAGGGAGTCCTACACAGCCTCAGAACTCACATAAAGGTGGAAGGACAGAACCATTTCCACGAAGTTATCCTGTGATTGTCACAAATAAATAAATAAATGCAAAAAAGAAAAAGAGTGATGTTTTCTCCTGTGGATTCTGTGCTGATTTTTTTTTTCCAACTTAACAGAAGCTAGAAACATCTGGGAAGAGGCCATCTCAACTGAAAAAGTGCTCTCTTAGATTGACCTATAGGCAAGTCTGTGGGGCGTTTTTCTGATTGATGACTGATTCGGGAGAGCTAAGATCTCTGAGTGTTACTGGATTGAATAAGAAAGCCATGGTGAGCAAACTAGTAAGCTCTGCTTCAGCTCCAGACTTGTGTCTTGAGCTTCTGTCCTGTGGCTTTTGGTTCTGGTGTTTAGCACAGCCATAAAAAGCAAACTAAGGCGAGTTTCTTCAATCTGCACATATCCTTTCCCGTAAGCCTTACAGCAACTCACCTGCTGTCCCATTGGTCAGGCCTGACTTCCAGTGGCCAGGCCATTGGTAAAAAGAAAGCTAGGGTGGAATTAATGTTTTCAGTCTACAAAGTTGGAAACGCTTCTGTGAGTTTAAGAGGAGAGGATGTACAGTTGGAGAGGTTGGTTGAGAACCAAGCAACACCAACATCCTCAACAGGCTCAGGAAAGCATCCACTCGCAGTTACTAACTGATGCTCCGTGATGAGAAGGGCGACAGCAAGAAAGGCAGCGTCCTTATCTTAGAGCACAGAACATGTGTTACACAGTTAAATGCAGACGTGCCAAATGCCATGCAGTGACCATAAGTTTAAATACTTTTTGAAGTTTATGGCAATGAAAGATGAGATTGTAGCTGTAAATACAAAGACAGTTCATAAGGTGCTTACTAAGTCTAAAAATCATCTTTGAGAGTATGCGTTTTCCCACTGTGTGAGAGTGAAGAACCCTACTGAGCACACAGCAGGATCCTGTCATTGGGGAGGCTTCTGCATCACTGGGAGTTCAGACTATTTTTGGAACTCTAGTCCTAGGGCTGTCTGACTTTCTTCTAGCTGGCCGCATCTTCACCACAGAACTTTGGATGATTTGGGTGATTTGCCCAGGTGCTCAGGAAATGAGAGCCATTTTCCAGTGTCCTGAAAGTTTTGCAAAGTCACATCATATAGTGTGACTTCGGTGCACTTAATGTGAGCATCGATAGTCCAAGCCCAAATTCTCTGAGATGACCTGAAATTTGAGGAAACATATCCTCGTGGAAGCTCAGAGTAAAGAGTGGAAGCTCAAAGTGAGCTCCACTCCCTGCACACACAGGAACCAAAGCTGGCCTCCGTGGCAGCACTCACCCACCGTGTACATCCCTCTGATAACAGCGATGGCATCACTTAGCTGTTGCTGAAAGCTTTTTCTCATGGTGTCTTCAGACTGCAAACCAAAGACAAATGCAGTAAGTACCACAGCACCGCCTGGGGAAGAAGGCATAGCAACCACTCCCCATCAGTCCCTTGAGAGTTTCAATTTATCATCATTTCTTCTATACTGAAGCTATTGTAGCATATTTAATTTTCATCTGTGATTACCCAAGAGCAATACAAAGAGGCTGTGGATAAAATACATATCAACTTGACAATGTTTCACTGTACACATCAACTAAAGTCTTACAGATTCTTCCTAGAACTGCTTAGAAAAAGAATAAGATCTATTTACATTCACATTGTCGTGTAGCCTGTATTTTTTTTGTTTTTAATTTTAACTTTGTGTGTGTGTGTTTCCTGCATGTATAGCTGTGTACCCCTTGTGAGCCTGGTGCCCAGGGAAACTAGAAGAGGGAGTCAGAACCTATTGGACTGGAGTTAGAGATGGTTGTGAACTGCCATGTGGGTGTTGGGACTCAAACCACAGTCCTCTAAAAGAAGAGCCAGCACTATCAACCACTGACACATCTCTCTAGTGCCCAGTTCTATTTTTTGATGGAATAAGTTCATAAAAGGTTAGCTTTGCTGATCTATAGGCTATAATAATTTTATTCTTCTAATAAGTTTGATTATATCTGCTTAGGTTAAAAATAAATATTTTTTTAAAGAAAAATACTCTGATTCTCATATCCATTCTGAATCTAGCATGATGTGTAGACAGCAAACAGGTATTAGAGTCAGAAAGGATGGAATTTAAATAGTGTACCCCCCCCATATTTTGAACTAACATTCAGGTATTAAACTTGGAAAACTTAGTTTCTGAAATTTGTATCTCAAGACTTTCCATTTGGGGATTTGGAGACACTTGAAGATCATGTAAATGTATTCAAAATGCTTAGCAAAGCATTTACTATGATATGGTTACTAAAATATGAATCTTCTTCTTTCATAGCGCAGAAATAATACCAATTTTTAATATTTTATTTTATAGTGTGTCTCACTGTGTAGATCAGGCTAGCCTAAAAGGTCCAGAGGCCCTACAAAATGTCAGCAGATGGAAAGAAACCATAAAGATTAAGGCAGACATTAATGACACAGTATCAAACAACAACAATACCAATACAAAGCATCAATGAAACAGAGCTGGTTCTTTGAAAAGAAAACTGGGGTTGACAAACCCTTAGTCAAACTAACCAAAGAGGGTGGGCAAGATGACTCACTGGGTAAGGGACCTTCTACCAAACCTGGTGACATGAGTTTGATCCCCTGAACCTATACAATGGAAGGAAAGGACCTCTGACCTTCTCATGGGTATCATGGTGATTGAATGTCTACCCCACTACATACACACAAGCTAGCCACAAGAGAGAAAGACCCAGTTTAATGAAATTGTAGTTAAAATGGAGCCTTTGCAACAGATAACAATGAGATTCAGAAAATAATTAGTTATTATCTTAGAAACTTATATTTCAATAAATTTGAAAGTGTAACAGCAATGTATGGATTTCTACGTGAAGATGAGCAAAATTAAACCAAAATGAGACAAACAACATAAACAGATCCATGCTGTGGGAACTCCTTCAGCAATCCTCAGCAAAAAGAATACAACTGGAGGTATCACCATGACTGGTTTCAATTCATTTTACAGAGACACAGTAATGCAAACAGCTGGTACTGGACAAAAACACACTTGTGTATCAACAGAATAGGATAGAAAACTGAGATTTAACAACTACAGCTGCCTGACTTTTTGGAACGCACTCACTAAAAATACACATTGTGGCAAAGGACAACATCTTCAACAAAAGATTCTGGGAACACTGGGTATTGACATGTGGAAGAATGAAACTAGACAAACCCCTTTATTGTCTCTCACCCTGTACAAAAATCAACTCCAAATGAATCAAGCAAAAGACCTGTCAGTCTGAAACTGTTAGAGGAAACAGTGTGCACACCAAGAGACAGGCACAGGTAAGGTTTTACTGAGGGGAAAGAACTTCATTCTCTGAAGAAATATGATCAATAATTGACAAATGGGATCACATAAAACTACAAGTTTCTAAAGAGCAAAGAAAACTGGAAATTAATTGAGTGAAGAGGCAGCCTTCAGAGTGGAAGAAAATCTTTACTGGCTGTACATCCAGCAGACTTTAGGATCTATAATTTACAAAACAAAAACCTCCAGGAAACTAGACATTAAGGTAGCAACCCAATTTTAAAAACTGGTCTATGGAATGGAACAGAAAGCTCTCAAAATAGCAAAAGCCACAAATAGCTAATAGACATTGAAGAAATCTTCAACATTATTAGCCATTAAGGGCAATGCAAATTAAAACTATCCCACCTCACTCTAGTCAGAATGGCTGTCATTAAGTAAGTAAACGATAACAAAAGCTGTTGAGGGTAAGGGGCAAGAAGAACACTTACATACTGATGGTGGAGTGTAAATTGGTACAGCCTCTTTGTAAGGCAATGTGAAGGTTTCTCACAAAGCTGAAATTAGAACTGCCACATGACCGAGCTGTACCACTCCTGGGCACATCCTTGTTTGTCTGTGTTCATCGTTCATCTGTGTTTATTGCTGCTCTACAAACAACAGCTAGGAAGTCGAATGACCCTAAATATCTGTCAACTGATGAATGATACTGAAAATATGCTACAGCTACACAATGGAATTTTAGTCAGCTGCAAAAATGAAATTTACAGGAAAGTGGATCAAACTGCAAAATACACTAAGTGAAGCCACTCAGGCCCTGGAAGATAAATAACATTAAAAATCTCATATGTGGATCTTGGCTTGGCTTTGAATGTTTTTCTTTGTGCCTTCGAGTTGTGGTGTGTGTAGTGGCGAGGAAGCTAGAGAGGGCACATGGTAGGAAGAGGGGAAGAGGGCTTGAGTTGGGGAGAGAATGCAGAGCACTTGTGACAGAAATGTAGTGCAAGTTCACCAACATGGCAACCCAAAGTGAGCTGGATGAGGTTGACACCAATGGATAAAGCTGGACGGGAGAAAAGACTATGAGGCCGCAGCCCCACCCAAGACCATAGGCAACCCAGGAAAGCCGGGAGTGGGAGAGAAGGCCCTTCCCAGGCAAAAGCACAATAATTGGCTCTCTGGTGTCAAATGGCTAGGCCTGAAATATACATACAAATAACATTTTATGGACTAAGCAGGTTTTATATATATGGAAAAGATGGGGGAAATGTTGTGATTATATTATAATCTCCAAAAATAAACCCATAAAGTTGGGTAGGGGATTCTGGGGGTTAAAGTCTTGAGCAGAGGCATGGGGAGTCAGGCAGGAATGTTGAGAAGTGGCTTAACCAAACAAAAGGATGTATGAAGAAGTGAAGAAACCCATCCTCCCCCGTGTGTGTGTGTGTGTGTGTGTGTGTGTGTGTGTGTGTGTGTGCACGCCCATGCTTAAAGAAGGAATTTGGATGAAGGTACCCTGCATCAGTGGACAGTTGTTAAGTGACAATCCCAGTGCCAGCTGTGGGACACTGTCATTTGATCTACTGGCCAGCCAGGCTCCAGAGGCCTCCAGGACAACACAGTCTACCACCATTGCTGTGACTTGCCCTTTTAACTAGATGTTAGGACCTCACTCCTGAAAATACAAAACATTTTGGTTCTGTGTGCAGAGAGATGAAGCTGGAACAGACTCAGGAACTTCTTCCCTGCTGGTTAGCTTTCATAATGCCAAAGACACTATGCAGGCCACTGGGGGCACAAAATCATCAGTGGACATGCCAAGCAGTCGACCCTGCAGGTATGATGCTGACATGCCAGGCAAGATGTGACCAAGATGCTGTCACAGCAAGACTGCTCTGGGGTAGGGGGGTCATCAGTTGTTTTCTGACTGAATCTGAAGCCTGTTCCACAGGAAAGAATCTAGTCCAGGTACCATAGTCCTGATCAAAAGCCACGACTTGTCCCTGAAGAGATAGCTCAGTGGTTAAGGGTACTGGCTGCTCTTCCAGAGGACCAAGGTTTGATTCCTAAAACCCACAAAGATGCTCACAAAATCTCTATAACTCCAATTTCAGTGGATTCAATACCCTCTTCTGTATAGGCACCAGTCGCCACTTGCAGGGAGCAAACATACCCACAGGAAAACACCCATACACACAAAATAGTGAGATCATTTCTGAGGTCATAGCCCTAGAAGTGGGTAACCTACCCTCCTACTACAACTACTGTTTTGTTAAACAGACATGTTGTCAATCTGCCTTCTAACAAAGCCCCAGTGGCCTAACGAATAAGGCTTTCTAAATATTTACTTTTATATCCAAGATTAGTGATGCTTTCAACCTTGGTCAGAGCTTTCTTCTTTCACTGGAGGAAGTCAAGGCAGAGACCCACAAGTGGTCGACATGAGGAGAATAAGTAAATGCTCAGCCCTAAATAAGACGTCTACAGCACCCACCCCCACCCTCGCCAAAGCTCAGGAGAAATGCAGAAGAGGGTGCTGAAAGAGCGTAGGCACCAGAGAGTGTGGAGGGATGCTGCAGTCTTCTGCATGTGACATGGCCACCACAGTCATGGATTTGTAGTAGCTATGGTTATCTAAACAAGATCGTGTTACTTCAAGTCAGTCGGTAATTCCCATGTGGATGGGGAGGAGTTCATGAGGTTTCACCCCTAGCTGAGGAGGTGCTGATAACTGGTGGATGCTGGGGCAAGGAAACCATTGTTTTTCTCTCTATGACCATAATAGACTGCACAGATGCATACAGGCTGCACTACGCGAACTGAGAGGATTTTATTAAAAAAAAAAAAAGACATGAAAGTAGGGTGGGCATGTGTTAGGGGAAAGTCTGGGGGAGTTGGAGAGAGCGGTTGGGATAGACATCACTAATCACATTGTACATATGCATGAAATTAACGAAGAATAAACAAAGGTACTATATTTTTAAAAAACATTCAAAAGCAAGTATCTGGCAGAGAATTTAAAGTTCTGTTGCCAGATTGGTAATTGGGAGCAAATTAACCTGATTCTCTATCGTAACAATCATACTAACTGTACAAGGAAGGTGTGAGGATTACTGCGGTCACACATGAAGAGTTCACCGGGTTTCTGACAGCATTAGCTCCTGGAGACACAGCTCAGACAGCACAGCTGCCCTGATGGGTGGCTGCATCCAAAGCCTGCACACATCACACGGGATCCACCCCCACAGCAGAGAAAATGAGGGCGCACCTACCTGCTGATAATATTTTTTCATTTCTAAAATCCTGTCGTGAAGCACACCGACAACTTTCCAAGATTCCTCTTTAAGTCGGTCCTCAAACTTCAGTTGAACCAAATCTTTGAGGAATCCAAAATCCACCTGAAGTGAGGTAATCATCTACAAAATAAAAATCTTTTGTCAGTGGAGAGAGTCAGGCCCTGGGCGCCAATATTCCAGCACATTCCTTGATTTGGAGCGTTAGATCAGGTGTCTGGCTTACCTTTGAAGATCATCTCTCAGGTATGGCTTATTGAAGAAATACAACAATTCTCTCTCATGGCATCTAGGTTTTCAAAATGCTGTTAAATTTTAAAATTAATATATGCTAGTGGAGTGGCATGGTTTAAGTATGGCCGGTTCCTTCCAAAACTTACGTTGAAATTTAATCTCCATCACAAAACATTAAGAGAACGAAACCTTAGCGCGACTACAGTGTTTACAGGTGGGAACGCAGGGATGTGATTAGGATTAGATAAACTCCTGGGCAGAGAAGACAGCTATGTGAGAAGGAGGAGCCAGAAGAGGAGGCAAGAACAAGCAAGCCAGTGCTTGTGAACTGTGTCTCAGAGAAGATTCCCAAAGCTTCCCCCACCACTGCCATCTAAATCCTCCCGACTGAAACTTAGTTTGAGCACAGCAAGCTACCGAGGAAGAAACTTGTAAAGATAGTGCCCCAAAATATGTCATTCTAAAAGAAGACAACAAATTGGCAAGCATGTGGCAAGGTGACGCCTTCAAAAGCTCTTAACAGTGCAAACTGCTCCAGTCTTTCAGCAGGGCAACTTGGCAGTGGCCTTTAAAGTGACTCATGTGTGTACCCTCTGACTCATAAGTTCCCTTTGAAGAACTTACGCCACAGATTTAGTGGTGCTTGAATTCATGCAGGATTATTCATCATAGGTAACGATTAGACACCACGAAAATGTCAGTCAATACAGGGATAGCAATGCCATGTACGTCTTGTGACATAGTTGTGAAATAAACGAGACACTGGATATTGAACCCAGGACCTTGCACAAACTGGACAAGTACTCTGTCTCACTAAGCTTTCTCCCTAGTTGTTGTTTTGGTTTTTGTTTTTCTTCTTTTTTTTTCTTTTGAATTTAATTTTTGACACAGTGTTTCATGAAGTTGCCTGGGCGGATCCCAAACAAGTAATCCTCCTGTCTCAGCTTCCTGATTAGCTGGGATTTCAGATATGTGCTACTGTATTCAACTATGTGGAAGATCTTTATGTATAGATATGGAATGATTTCCAAATAGACGAAAAGTAAAAATAAGGCACCTGAGGCAATTTATAGCAGTATTTTAATTCATGTGGTAGTTTTAATAACTCAATATGATCTTATATTTATAAATACTCTATTCTCATTCAATTTCAAAAAATCCAAGGGAAATGATAAGATTTGACAAAGCAATACAATTAGAAAGTCATTCAGTATCTTATTGTCTTTATTTATCTATAGGTAAAATACTTTCTACTTTTCTTTTTTTTTTGATGGTTTTTTTTATTGAAAGAAAAAAAAAAGAAATTCCCGCCTCCTCCCAGCCTCCCATTTCCCTCCCCCTCCTCCCACCCTTCTC
>NC_022018.1:6927371-6943087 GCF_000317375.1 Microtus ochrogaster
TGCATGCAAATGGATGGAAATAGAAAACACTATCCTGAGTGAGGTAAGCCAGACCCAAAAAGAGGAACATGGGATGTACTCACTCATATTTGGTTTCTACTTTTCTTAATGTATCGTAAGCAGAGACTATTCACAGACGTCAGAAGCAGAGAAATTTCACTGAACAGACTCACATATGTAAGATATAAACATGACAAGTATAGATCATAACTTAGATCAGTTGTAACATATATCTGGGGCTTGAACATTTACTGTTCCTGCAGGGGACTGGATTCAGTTCTCAGCACCCTTGGGAGCTCACAACCGTAACTACAGTTCCAGGGGATCCGATCCCTTCTTCTGACCTTTGACAGCACCGGGTACACATGCAGTGCACAGGCACACATGCAGGCAAAACACATACGTACACAAAATTAAGAGTAAATCTTTAAAGCTTAAAAAGAATGCAAGTGTCGTTCTGCTAAGTTCCTCAAAGACCTTAGCATTCTGAGACCATCACAGTCACTTTGGTGTTGCAAATAAAAGAAGTATAAATCTTTACACGGAGCCTGCTCATTCATTTCCCAGCTGCCCAGACCTGAATAATCACACAGAAACTGTATTAATTACAACACTGTTTGTTTGGCCAATGTCTTAGGCATATTTCTAGCTAGCTCTTACATCTTAAATTAACCCATTTCTATTAAGCTGTGTATTGCCATAAGGCTGTGGCCTAATGGTAAAAGTTCTGACATCTGTCTCCTTTGGCAGCTACACAGTGTCTCTCTGACTCTACCTACTGTCTCTCTATATCTCTGTTCAGATTTCCTGCCTGACTTTACTCTGATAAGCCATTGGACAAAATAACTTCTTTATCAACCAATGGTAATAAAACTTATTCAGAGCACACAGAGGGGAATGCCACATTATAAAACCACATGTGTATGGATGTTGTTTAATGACAAGTGCTTTTTATAACATTCATGAAATATTGGGTTTGATTTCTAGTACACAACTCCCTTCCCAAACAAAAAAATTACCCCATAAAGATAAATAATACACAAAGTTATCTTAGAAGTTACATCCAGATTTACCTGCATTAACTTTTCTGTTGATTGAGTCAAATCTTTTAATGGCAAAATTTCACTGCAATCTGTCTGAGTAGCATGGTCTGAAGTAAAAAAACCAATCTTCAAATTATCCGAAATAGTAAGTCTAAAAAGAGAATAGAGATACCAAATTCCCTTAGAAAAGGGTAAGCACACATATTTGGCGGTAAATTTGATTATATTTACAATACTGTAAGAGATTATTCAATAAAGAAACTTCTGGAATATCTGGTCATGGATGAGTTGGCCTTGGCCTGGTTATCAGACCCCCTACACTGTGGCACCCTCATCTCTGTGTGCCTTCTCCACTTTTCTGAGATATGATCTACTTAAGTCTATTATCTTAATATCTTATCCTGTGCTATTGCTAGAGATGATTGTAATTTATGCATAGTCATATCTAACAGAACTATGTCATGATGAAGATTATCCTGGTGTGATCTGAGAACATCGAGGTTCCAGAGCAATCTGTGGGAGAAATCACAAGAGGAAACTTAGTTTTCCATAATAATATCAGGAGGTTTTCCTTTTCCCTATAACTCTCTCACAAAAGTTCACTGGAGTGTGTCATGGCTCCAGGCTGTGTGTTGCTAAAATGCAGAAGCAGCTAAGATGAATCAGCTGCCTGCCTCTAAGACAAGCAGAAAAAAGATTGGCAAAAAACAGTGACACTTTCACCTGAAAACTTTAGTTCTGAAAAATATGGTTACATTGTCCTTAAAGTTTGTTATTTATATTAACATGTGATTTTATCACTATACTATAGGAGTTATTATAAATATACTTTTAATTTCTTCTTTTTAATTTTGACTATGACAACTCTTTATACATACAATGAACATAAACCAAGACTTTTTTGAGGTTGTCAACACTTTGAAGAAACTCCAACAGGCTCTAGAGCCAGAAGGTTTGAGCCCTGCTTTAGATAATCACCATTGTGTCCCTGATTAGGAAACTCTACTCCCAAAGCATCTGCAGAGGCCAGGAACTAGCCTTTTACATTTCCTCCATGGCTCTATAATGACAAGCATCTTAAAAAGTTAGTAAGAAAACTCTCCACATGTACACATCAATTTGATCAAACCTATCACAACCTTTTGTTTCTAAAATGTCAGCTGAAGGGGAGAGGGTATGGGGAGGGGAAAGGAGGAAGAAAGGATGGATGCAAGCAAGCAAGCGAGTCAAGAAAATCCCATAGAAACAGAGGTTCTGATGCAAAGAGTAGACATTCCTCTTACTCCTCTGCTGAGAAGTGGGGGCAGACCAGGCTAGGGTCACGGTGGCCTTCCCTTTCTTCTTGCCCAGGGGCAGAGCTGTAGATGTCTCCAGCGAAGAGCTAGCTAGTTCTGAAGCCTGCCACACCTCTGCTCTTCCCGTATTGTCACATTATAGGTACCTCCTGGAGGCAGTCTCTGCCTGCCACAGTGGAAGCATCCTGACTGACGCTGAAACCCCGTGACTTCAGGGAAATTAGCTAATTTTTCCTTGCTTTGATTTCCTCTTATATTTTTCTTTTAATGTTATGCGTACAGGTGTTCGTGCTTTCTGTATGTCTGTGTACCATGTTCGTGCTTAGTTCTAGGAGAGGTTGGAAGAGATGTCTGATCCCCTGGAACTGGAGTTACAGTTGTATGTCTTTACAGGGTGCTGGAAATCAAACTCAGTCCTCTGGAAGAGCCGCCAATTCTCTTAGCCACTGAACCAGCATCTTTCCAGCATGCCCCTAGTTCCTTCTTATAGATAACAAGAGTGCAGAGTTCACAGGATCACTGATAGACTGAGTGTAGTAATCTTAGAATCACTTTGGTGTGGTGCTTGGTCCACAGTGAGCCCTAGAGGAATAGTGTTGGCATTGGTGCTAAGGGGAGTTATTACACCGCAACCATCACCACATTTTCTTTCTGTTGTTCTCTTCCTCTCTTTCTTTCTTTGAAAAATGGTCTTTCTATTATGTAGCTTTGGTTGTCCCGGAACTTAATATGTAGATCGGGGTGGCCTCTGTTTCAAAGAGATCTACCTGTCTATGCCCCCAAGTACTGGGATTAAAAGCATGTACCACCATGTGTGGCTGACTGTCAGGTTTTCAAACATCACAATTTGTTCATCATATTTGAAGAAAACTTTGAAAGCACAGCAGTATTCAACTATCAAAAGCTCATTTGAAATTTAAAATTTAATACTCATAATAATGATTTTCAACTAATCCCACTAAGTTCTCAATTGTGTTCCACACACATCAATATTATGATGACAAACCTTATCTTCAGCAGTAGCTAGACAGAAATGAAGCATCTGATTTTAATTAAAATTTCTGATTTTTTTTTGCCAGAAGAAATTGAGTTTTAGATTTAGTTTAGTTTAGCTTAAGAGCTTGTGTGTTTTTCTCACTAACACGGTGTTCTAGAAATCTCCACAGGCCCTCCTCATCCCTGCATATTCTCTTAGGAGATGCCAAGAAGTCATTCTGTAGGTCCCCTCTAAGTTATGTTTTCAGAGAGTAACCTTGAAGAACAAGGTAGCATTGTCCCCCTAGCAGGAAGCAATCTTGTTACTTATATAAAATGGTGGCCAGGCTAGAGAGATGTTTGACAGATAAAAATGCTTATGGTCTTGCTGAGGACCCTGGGTTGGTTCCCAGCACCCATATGGCTACTCAAAAATCATTAGTAACTTCAGCTCCAGGAGCGTTGGCTCTAACTGCTGACCTCCCTAGGCACCAGCCACACACATAATACACTTACGTACATGAAGGCCAAACACGTCTACACACACATGCACAAAAAATAACAAATTAATCTTCACAAAAATAGTGGCCTATAATCCCCAGAAACTTCTCCTTGAGTTTAATGCCCCATGTGTGGACACCTATGTTGGTCTTCCATGTCACCTATGGGAACTTGGGATATCACCTGTGGGAACTGGGGATGTCATCTGTGAGAACTAGGGATGAGATGGGACACTCAATATAAATTACACCTGTAATCCCAACACTGGGGACTGAAATATAACAATTGCTCATTCAAGACCAGGCAGTATAGAATATTCTCCTTAATACGAATTTATGAGAATCAATGAAATAACCATCAATATTTAAGGCTCTGCCCCCTATGAAATCTATAACCAACTCTGAAAATAATTAATGAAAAACACTAATAAAGTATCATGATATGTAAGATTAACTATGGTATTATACTGCACTATTTAAACAAACAAATTTAGATGACCATGGAGAATTTTCCTAACATCATCATAAGCCTCTAAACCTTTCAATTTTAATAATTTTAATTAATTAATTAATTATTTATATTTATATATATTTTATTTATTTATACACACATATGTACATGCCACCACCCACATGTCTAGGTCAGAGGGTCACCTGGAGGACTGGGCTTTCTTCTTCTACCAAGTGAGTCCTAGTATTGAACTCAGGTCTTTAGGCCTGGTGGTAAGTGCCTTAACCAGCTAAGCCATTTCTCCAGCCCTAAATGATTATTTTTGAATCTATCATTTTCATTGTCTCCTGAGGTATCTTGCTAAAATCTATACTGTGTTCCTGTCTTTCCACAAAGGACTTTGATATCTTTTCTCATCAAAAATAATTAAATTCAGTCTTCTTTTTCTAACCTCCAAAATCTGTGTCTGAACTAATAACTTAAGTATCATGCTTAAGTGTCGTGTGCTGGACTAATAATCTGAGCATCATGTGTTCATACACAGTATCGTGTGCTGGACTAATGATCTGAGCATCATGTATTTATACACAGTATCGTGTGCTGAAGTCTGTTCACAGTTCTACCCCCTAAAATAGTTGGTACTTTCCTTCTTTCCCACCTTACTTCTCGGCCCTCTTAACTTCTCATCATGGAGAAGTCAACATGGTAGACAGTAACAAGGGATGACTAAAAACAAACAAGCAGAAAAAAAACTTGGGAGCAACAAGAGAAGGCCAGTGGGCCCAGTAGCTAAGGAGGTAAGGGTGATTAGGAGGCACAAGAAGAGACAGGAGAGAGCCAGGACAACGACAGAATTGGGAATACTGGATGAAGAAGTACATGTATTAAAGATGATGGAGAGAAGTTTCTCAGTCTCTGAAAAAATATTAATAAGTGTAGGAAATGATTAAGGCTGGAATGTATGATGTGGAATTCCCCCTCTGTATGCTGTGAATACCATTGGTTAATAGTTAATAAAGAAACTGCTTTGGGCCTGTGCAGGGAACAGAGGTAGGCAGGTAAAACTAAACTGAATGCCAGGAGGAAGAAGGTGGAGTCAGGAGAGAGAAGCCATGTAGCCCCATCGGAGACAGACACTGAAACTTTAGCCATAATAGTAATGGGTTAAGTTAATATGTAAGAGTTAGCCAATAAGAAGCTAGAGCTAAGAGGCCAAGCAGTGATTTAAATAATATAGTTTCTGTGTGATTATTTCAGGGCGGAGTAGCCAGGAACCAACAAGTGGCCTTCCTACAACAAATGTACCCCAAGACAGTGGAACAAAACTAGAAAAATTGGTATAAGGTCACGGTTTTACAAATAAATGCATGTATAAATATATATGTATATATATATATCATATACTTAGGTCTACAAATAGTTACATGTGAATGTATGTGCATATGTGCGTGTAAACATATATCATCTAGTTACATATACATTTGTTTCTATTTATACCTGCCTAGGGGACCTACAAGAGTGAAACACCAGTAGCGACGAGCATCCTGTGAGTGGAATACTACTTGGTAAATGTCATCCACCCCTAAAAGGAATCATGTCCCTCAGGAAGGAGAGTCATTTGAGAGAGGTATAAAAGTATAAAATTATGCACAAACAAGTACAAAATGAACCCATAACATTTTCATATGAAAAAAATCAACAAATACTCAATAAACGATCATAAGAGTTATATGAGGGTTATGAGAGAACAAAGATGATTCTGGATCGAAAAGAGTCCCACTGGCTGTATTGAGGACAATATGAGCATCAAAATAAAAGTTAAGTACTAAATTATAATGCACTGAATAAATATAGTCCATTGGAGGTATCAAATTACAAGAAACCGAATAGTTAAGGAGATTTGTGTTGATGTGATGAATAGAAATTGAACAAAATATAGAAGACCCTTAAAAGTATACAAGCATGGTAAAAACAGAACCAGTACTCAACAACCTCCACAAGGGTGAGCAATTGAGATGAAAGTCATTCATGATGGCTGAGGCCAGTCAGTATAAGTTCATTTAAGTAAAGGAAATATTAAACTAACAAGAGAAAACACAGCACTAGAAGAAGAAAGGTCCATTTGCGCTAGAGAGCCTTGGAAGACACTAACTGGACACGACCAGTATGATTTTTGTTTGTTTGCTTGTTTGTTTGTTTGTCCAGACAGGGTCTCTCCTGGAACTCACTCTGTAGACCAGGCTAACCTTGAACTCACAGAGTTCTACCTGCCTCTGCCTCCCAAGTGCTGGGATTAAATGCCTGTGCCACCAAACTCAGCTCAACGTCATTGTCGCTAATAGTAGTTAATTGAACAGCCTTATCAATATTGAATCCCTGAAGAGAGAACAGCTCTTTTTTGTGGAATTTCTGCTGTAAAAACACAACCTGAATCTGGTTGTGTCACATCGTAGGAGGCTGGGATATAGCTGACGACTGTACAGCAGAATGTCAACGCTATACTTTGTGCAAGTGTCACATACATAAAAAACTAGGAAAGGCTGAAGAACTCTTCTAGACTACATGCATTCTATGTCCTTGTGGGACATTATGAGCAGCTGACCGAATAGGAAAATCTCAACCCCAATTAACAAATAGATGGACCTGTCACCGCATGGTAGGTTCGTACAGTCCTGCAAAACCATCCAGAAGTGATCGTGAATGAGAGCTAAGAAGGAAGAGTCTCCTATTGTTAACACTTGAGCAATTGTTTGTCCACCACTTCTTTCTGGATGAAGCACCTGCAGTAGACATCTAGATTAATTTATAAGCTTGGGTGGCCAGGAAGGCAAAAGATCGGTGTCAAGAGCATCTAGGGAGGAGTTACACGGATGAACTTTTAAGAATAGGGACAGACTATAAGCATACCTGTAAGAAACAGTGACGACATTGGGAGTCAGGAAACCTGGCTGTTTTGCGATCCTTAGGCCACTGAACTGAAGGCATAAAATTGGGATCACCCTCCTTCACGAAATGACTGAAATCTGATTATCAAGGCATGACTGGGTGATTGCTGTACATGGAGTCAAGGAGGACTCTGCACGATTCCTGAGTTCTCAAAATGCCTCTTAGTATTCCATGGCCATGGTAAAGGCCAATTTAAAAACACAGCAGCCAAGACAGCAAAAAGATCCTGCTCGGTAAGGAGCTTTGGCCCGACTGAACTTTGTGGTGTTCCTTAGCGAGTGGGCAAGCTTTCCTGCAGACCAGTGCTGCTTACAGCCTCTGCCAGGTCTCTTTGCCCTTAGAAGCCTGAAACTTTTAGTGTCTCCCATGCTGTCTCCAAATAAGTATTTATCCTTGTCGGGGGGAATTCTAAAGTGTCCAAACCCTGGGTGCTACATCAATGTATCAGATAGAACCCATCATCTGGATGTACCCTGATTCTCTATAGTCTGCACCCTGTACATTTAAGAGACCTGTTATTATTCTTCCAGTCTAGAGCTGTAATCTTTCACCCTCCCCCAATGCTAAGTGGCTTTTTTTCTCTATTCAACTTCATTTTCCCTTAGGCTTGACATTTATGTTCTTTTATTCCTTCCTATTTTAGGGAAAAAAACACCCCACTTTATTTGAGTAGTAGTTTTATAGAATATGGATAATTTTGTGTGTGAATAGCTTTTATTATCAATATGTTATTTCAGGTTATGGTTTAGAAACAGCATAATATGTTTGGTTATTTTTTCTGTAACTATAACAGGACAATGATAAAATATGTAATTTTACAGATAAACCCTCTGGAGTGTTTAAAAACAATACACCTATTTATAGAGCAAAGCTTTATAACCAGAGGCTTTGTTGAGATGTATGCTTTAATCTACACTTTTTCTTCTTCCAGTAATTTTCCAACATCTTGTTTCAAGGCTGTGGAAACTGAGGTTTAACAAAGGCAAATAACTCATCTAAAACTATAAACAGGGGTGGGGGACAGATCTGTAAGGTCCCCGCCCCAGTCTTAACTTCTTGTATGATTGATTAATTTAGAAAGATCCGGCTCATCCAGAATCTAAATAAAATATGAAGGTTCATTCTTCAGCTTCTCTTCAAATCTGAAGTAGCTCTAATTTTAGATGCTAACAGCACGGTCTAGAGTGGAAGCCCACATCCCAAGACCTTAGCTAAGTGGCTCCTACACAGTCCTTATTTAGAGTCTGTGCAATTCTCCCAAATAATGGGTTGCTCGTTATGCATAAAGCATGGTCTTGGGAGATAACAATTACGTTTAACAAATTAGACACAAAATTAATATGCTAACTTATACGAAACAGGCCCATGAATATTTATTAATAGGCTGCAGCAACACATCCCACTGAGCCCTAGAATAGTTCATCCTCACAAATGCTGGTTAGCGAATTAGTCAATGAAGATGACATTAGAGGTGCTAAATTTTCACTGTGGTGAATGGCTCAATGTTATTTAAGGAAAATATTCTTTTATTGTTTTCTGTTTCAAAGATATATTTGATACATATTATATCAAATCAAAAATCAATATATATCTGTAATATATATATATATATATATATATATATATATTTCCTGGCTGATATTACCAAATCTTATAGTTTACTTAACACAGCATCATTTTACAAATTATTTCCAAATTGATTTACCAAACTGGACCCCTTGTCCAACCTGCAGGCCTCACTACTGAACTGCTTAAATAGATGTTTCAACAGTCACTGCTGATATTCTGTATCCCAAAGGGAGCTGATCACATCACCCCATCCTGTTGCTCACATTCCCTTTACCAACAAAGTTAACTGCAACCCCATTCTTCCAGCTACTCAAGTCAGAAACCTTGGAGACTGTCCTAGGTTTGGCAGTCCATCAGTAAACTTAACCAATCCCTTTTTAAAGGAGTAATGAGAATCTGATTGCATCTTCAGCTCCTGCAAGAACTGCCTCCTGTTCTCCAGTGACCACAGGACCACAATTTCCACAAGCATTTTCTGTTTATCTGCTTGTGTGTGAGCATGGGAAGGCAGAAGTCAAGGTTGAGTGTCTTCCTCTATTGTGTGTCTCCTTGTTTTTGGAATGGGACCACTTGATGAATTCCGGCTTCTAGCTGTATCAGCTAGACTAGCGGCTGGCAGTGAGCACCTGGGACCCCCACCCCTGAGCTGGCCTTACAGATTTGCTTCACTATGCCCAGCTTTGTACATGGCTAAAGATGCACTCAGGCCCTCATAGCAACTCTCCAAGGCCATCCTCCTGGATAGATATTATATAAGTCCCCTAACTGGTTTCCCCACTTGTGCCCTTGTCCCTGTTATGGTCTATTATCAAAACAGCAGAGCAAGCCAATGGATAGGTAAGTCAGGGAATGCCGGGACTCTACGTCAATACCCTCCTGGCCTCCCACCTCTTTGGAAATAAAAGCTGAAGTCTTTGTGGCGATCTAAGACCCTGGAATCTGGCTATCTCTCTTCTGCCTCACCGCATTCTATGCCATAGCCATGCAGGCCTCCTGTATTCCTATACCCAGATTCCCTACCTTCCCTTTCTCTGAGCCAGGGTTTTGGCTCCAGATCTATCTGCCCGGCTCCTCCCTGCAGTTTCTTCTTAATGTCAGCACAGTGAAGTATTTCTGAGAGCCATATCTAAAATTATAATTCCTTCTTTTTTCTACTCGGTGACTTGGGGGTGTGTAACATGCACACACAATTTCCTCTGCTACCCTCTGCTTCTGTCTCTTCTGTCAATGCTGCCTGACTCATTTAGTCACTGACTTAACTAGTTTGCTGATTCCTAACTAGAATGTCTACTTCACCACGGTTGGGCTGTCTTTGTGTGAATGAATGGCTGTCTCCCCAGGCCCTAACCCAGCTATGCTTAGATCCCTGGGTGTTGGGGGGTGTTCAGCTTCTCCCACTCATTTCAGAACTTTAACCTGGTTCACTGAAGAAAAAATGTTATGGGCGTTAGTGGTTCCTGGACTCAGTCAATGTGTGTTGGTACAGTACTCGGCAGAGGTCGGTCAGTCCCTTGAGTCTGGCTGGAATGCTGTTGGGGATGTATTCCACGGTGGAATGTCAAGAAATCCAGAAGAAAAAGGGACTCTTAGGAACAGATTACACATAGTGTAATCCACTGGTGTCTACCGCGAACTGCCTGTGATATGTGCTTTTGACACATATCAGGGTCTTTACGTACTTTTATCAGGGTCTGCGTGTACCCTTACTCAGTTTGATCAACGTACCTATTGTTTAATACAGTTGCACTCGGGAGGCTGGACTCAACAGGATTGCGTCACTGAGTCAAGCTGGACTGGTCCAGCTATAGGCAACTGCCCCACCCCCACCCACGCCCCAGCAACCTGGAGCTACCATGGTGTTGGGCTTGCCTAGAACCAATTACCTGGCTCCCCGAAGCCTCTGCCTATGAAACTGCATCTTATAGCAAGGAACCCAGGCTTTTGGGCCCACTACTTTGAAAAGGTGTTTTAAGAAAAATGTCCCCTACCCCCAAGACACACACAAGAAATATCAACTCTACATTATCCAAATAACAATAGTAGTGTTGAGGTCAAAGAATCCCAAGAAGGAGGAATGAAAACCAAGGACCCTGAAATAACACAAATGGGTATGACTGGCTGTCTCTGTGCTTTTGGAGGGTGCTCTAATTTTAAGAAAATCCATGTCAACGCCCTACTTTTTGATGGCTTCTAGATATGGGGTCAAGAGAGCTGAACAGATCATGATGTGGGAGCCTCTGAAATAGAACTGTACCATTATAAAAAGTCAGGGTGGTGGTGGTAGAGAGTGGGGAAGTTGGGAGACAGCACCCCTGCAGGTCCCAAAGGAAGTGTTTATGGGAAAGGACGACAAGACACCAAATCAGTGCCCAGTTCTTGGACTTTCAGCCTTAGAACAGCCAAAGAAATCTGTGTTTAAAAGCTGGAGTCTCTGGTATTTTTCTTAAAGCAGCTCTGTGTCATTTCTGTATGGCTCTCTTCTAAACCATACTTAGGTGAACACATTTAACATGTCCTGTGCTCGATGATGAGCAGGCACAGTTGGCCACTGTCCTGTTCCCAGTTGAGATGATAGAGACAGAGAAGTAAACCACCTAAGTCAGGTCTGGGTGAGAAGCTAGGCAGAATTGAAAGCCTGAGCTTATAACCTACGGTGTACTTAAGAAATCAAAAGACCCGAGGCTGTGGGCCTGCTCTGGGGTGTGTGGGCTCAGCGGGCAGGTCACCTGGGGTTGTATTGAAATTGTTCAATAGCCCCCTGAAGGGTCTCGAGAATCCTCCGGCATCCTTGGGTCTTTGACGAGTCCTCCCAGTTCTCAGTCTCGGCGTCCGCCATGCCCACAGGCTGTGCGCCAGCTCTCAGAGTTCTGAAAGGTTCAATCCCAAAGCCAGCGTCCGTTGCCATGGCGACTCCCAGGGAAACCTGAGAAGGGTGGGTGGGGATGGGGGCGGGGCGGAGTGGAGCGGAGAGCGGGTGGGGGCGGGGTGGCTGAGGTGCAGGGAGGGCTGCGGAGGTGCCCCTCTGTTCCGCCAAGCCACCTGCCCTACCAAATATACACCCTGGGACAAAGCACCTCTTCCCCGGGTGCCCACAACCTAGCCGGCTCCTAAAATGTCTCCAAGGAAAGTTGCACCCCGTAAATAACTCTGCTGTGGCCCACACGCCTCCAGACCCTTTCTGCTTCCTTCACTCCCGAGGCTCTGAGCTCAACCTTCCTTCCTGGCTGGACAACGTCTTTCCCACGTGCCTGTCGCTCTCTTTTGCTTGGCCTGTTACCAAATGTCACCCTCTGGGAAGATGGAAACTAGTAACCCCATCTATTAGCTATGCTCATGACATAAAGAGGCTTGGCTGTCAGCAATCCCACAGGAGAGCAGGTGGCTTGATAAAATATCTCCGCCTTCATCTGACCACATACACTAAGAGCTGCTAGCAAAGACTTCCTTTGCAGAGGTTAAACAGGCCTACATCCTTATTTAATAGAAAGGCAGTTCCCACTATACCATGCACGACGGAATTCAACTCACTAGCTACCATTCTTAAGAGAAGCTATTTTTAGTGATGAAACTATCAATCATTCTCAACTGTGGATCACCCAGTGACAACAGCTGACAAGGGACACCTAAGCTCAGGGTGCCATCTCTTTGTTTTATAGCTAAGTGTTCTTATTCTCTTTTCACTATATTGTCTACAGAAGATACTGGGTTTTTTTTTTCTTCTCTCTCTTCTAATTAGCTTGGTGGTAGGAGTATAAAACAGAAAGAAATTCACTCTAACATCACCATTGTCTTTAAATGTTTAAAAGATGTGGTGTCTCTCTCTGTGTTTGTGTGTGTGTGTGTGTGTGTGTGTGTGTGTGTGTGTGCGCGCGCACGCCGGCGCCTGCTTACAGTGCCCTGAGAGAAGAGGGCGAGGCATCTCCTGGAACTAGAGTTTCAGAAGACTGTGATTTGCCTTTTGGCTACTTGGGACCAAACCCCTGACTCTCTGCAAATGCTCTGAACAGCTGAGCCATTTCCCCAGCCCCAGCACTGTTTTACACTTACACACGGAAGTAATGTGTGGTGGCCCAGACTCATGATCCCAACACTCTGGATACAGCATAAGGTAAGAAGATAGAGTTCAGGGTCATATCAGACTCCATCCATCATGTCCCTATCTCAGAAAATGAGGGGGGGGAAGAAAGAGACAGAAAGAGGGAGGGAAGAAGAATGTAAGATGGTTACAGAAATTGTAACAACAACAACAACAACAAAATAACATTTAAAGGTTTGTTTTCCTTGAGGACAGGGCTATTTTTGCTCTACCGAGATTGTAATTTTTTTTTTTTTTAATTTTCTAACTTCTAGAGTTGGGCATGTAGCTCCATGGTAGAGTGCTTAACACACACAAGTTCTTGAGTTCAAGTCCTGACACTACATAAACTGGGTGTCTGGTACATGTCCATAATTCCAGCACTCTAGAGCCAAGAGTTCAGAAGTTCAAGGTCATCCTTTCTATATAGGGGGTTCAAGGTCAATCTTACTTGAGATCCTATGTTTAAAAAATATATACTACTTGAAAACAATTCAACATTAACTTAGGAAACTTTTATTATATAAAATATTTTAATATAGATATTTACAATACATTATCTTTTTCTTCACCATACACATTTTTTTTTTAGAAAAATAAAGATTAAATTAGAACAGAGTCAAGATAGTATAATGAGTTGTGATAAGCTCTTGGCTATGTGGCTTAGGTAATTATAAATGATATTTTGAAACTGACGCAAGATCTCACAGTTGAGCTCATGAGTCATTGGTCAGGGCTGTGTGGCATTTGTTGGTCAGGCTGCATAGTTACACCATCCCCCAGAAACACGGACCAAAACAAAACGTCTTTATTGGAACTTTGCAGCCACCTAGCAAGGAGATTCAGTTTTCAGCATGCAAGGCACCAAGAAACAAGTGTGAAACTATGGACAGCGTAACATTTCCTGTTGGCCACCTGCGTTTAATCTCCGACTGTCCTGGCTTATTCAGCTGCTTACCTCAGATCACAATCTCACCTCCAGAAAGGAGGCCTGGCACAGTCAGGTTTGTCATACTGAAGTTAGTATTCTTTCATCAGATGGGGGATTCATTGGTGGTTTTAGTAGAGAAAGTTCATGGACTCCAGGCTAAATATTAGAAATATAGGCTCTAAACTCACTTTCGAATACTGGGCTCATATATTTAACGTTCCCAAGCTTCTGGTGTTTTATAAACAAAAGCTGGCTAACAAACCTTTCTCAACAGGCAGTTTGGCTTAATCTGTAAAGTGGGAAGAACTCGCAGCTCACACAGCACACTACAAAACAGACCACAACCGTGCTCTTAAGACAATCTTTCCTCTTCCCAAACCACCCCCGAAGAAGACAACTGCAACATCCAAGGTTTTCATCTTCCTAAAAGCTGAACATTTCAAAAGCTAGAATGATTCTTCACTTCCTCAGCCAATAGGACAGAGGGCAGAGCTTGAGGGCAGAGTTTAAACACACACACACACACACACACACACACACTAGACTGTGGCTTCCTATGAAAATGTCACCTGCCAATTATCAAGAGGGATTGCACCTTAGATTAAGTAGCAGGAGGATTTGATTAAGAGTCAAGTGGTGTCTCTGAACATGGTAATTTATATATCCCAGTTGGACATTATCAGTTCTGTAGCTCTAGTAAAACCCAAGAGGTTTCAGTTTAGGTTTGTAATTTAAATGCTTTTGAGGGAGTCATGCTATGGGAAGTGCTTATTTTTCCTTTATCACCAGCCATAAGATGTGATTATGTGGTACTGGTGCTGTTATGTAAACTTGTTTTATGTAATGCTCCGTCCCTAACTGGAGATCTGAAGTAAAGGGTTGGGAAAGGAAACAGGGAAGCCCCAGCCAGCCAGTACAATTTTATGCCCTAAATCCTTTGGAGGTAAAACCAAAGAGACTAGATCATGTCTTAAACTGGGTTGCAGCAAGTTACCATCTCCACTATAAATATCCATTAGTGATTGTTTGGCACCTGGTTGAAATGAAAGTCGCAATGATAGGCAAGGCAGAGAGTTTGGGCAGGTGTGACCTACATTAATATTGGGATGCTGGCTGTCAGATGTCCTTGAGCACTGGGTGGTCTGTTTCCTGTGTTTAGAGCTAACTTTAAATCAGGGCCCCTGAGAAAGGAACAAGGGTCAAGTGAGAGGAAAATGGTGGGACTTTGAGAAGAAAGGCCCCTTGAGAGGCATGTGAGCTCACTGCCGAGGATCCTCCATCCCGCCTATGACCTAGGAACACTGTCCTGTGCTGCCATTGCAGCACAGAGAGAGGTGACTGGGACAAGTTGGGATCTGGATGGAAACAATATAGGGACAATCATTATATTTAATGCCACGGGAGACTTAATCCTTTGTAAGATGCTAAGAAAAAGCTACCAGCTATAATACTACCTTATCAAAATAAGAATATTAAAGACCCTTACTGGGAACTCTATTTCATCAGACCCAGAGAGCATCTCTTATGCTGGGAAGGAGGGCAACCCAGGCTTTTCTATAACTTGAATAAATCATTCCATGGGACCACCATGTTACCTGCTCTTTTCCACTGTCACAAGGAAGCAGGCCAATGACCAGCTCATGTTCACTGGTGTATACATTTGACAAAGACTTAATCTGGGCAGAAATGTGATTTTGACCAAAGTAAGTGCTGAAGACTCCTGATCTGTGATTTTACTTTCTATGGTTTAAGTTAATCATTCCCTCCAAAGACAGTACCAACCTTACATACAATACAGAGCAGGGTTATTTTGAGCTATTATACTCATAGAACTTGTGTTATAATATACTGTTAAAACTGCTCTGTTTAAGCAGGGTGTGGGTGGTGATGCACTCTTTTTATCCTAGCACTGGGGAGGCAGAGGCAGGAGG
>NC_022018.1:6943602-6956850 GCF_000317375.1 Microtus ochrogaster
AGAGACAGAGAGAGACAGAGAGAAAGAGATATTAACTGCAGACAGTTTAGATCCCCTATATCAGGCCAAGACTCAGAATCAAGAGGTCCCCTTGATTTTATCTGGCAGGCAGCTGGGCTCTCCCATTAACACTGTGAACCTGCTATCAATATAGTCTCTCTTTGTATGTATATACAAATATTGAAATATAGCTCAAACAAGGGCTCACTATATAGCCTTGTTTGTCTGTCTAGACAAGGCTGACCTCAGACTCACAGAGATTCCTGCCTCTGCCTCCTGAATGCTAGGATTAAAGGTGTGTGCCACTATAACCAGAATGGCCTACCTTTAAACTCTTAACACAGAAATGAATTTCTGTGCCAAAACTTATATTTAGTAATCTTGAGTACTTAGAGGGGGAGTTACATGGTAGCCGCAGTAGTTTGAAAGGCAGGCTTATTGCTGCTGTGATGTTGGCTTTGTTGCTTGGAAACCTTTCTCTGCACATCCAGAGTGCTGTGGATGAATCACACAGTTGGTTCCTGTCACCACCAGGTCTGCAGGAATCAACAGTGTGGGAATGATGACCCACTCAAAGCAGGAAGCCCCCACTCTGAAAAGGACTGGTTTTCAGTTTGTTTGTTTATGTAGCCCCTTCCTCCAGATTGAACTGGTCCCTCCTTGGGGAGGGGGGACTCACAAGACCCAGGAAGCTGACTCAAGGCTGATGATCTCAGTAAGTTCCTCCCAGTTTCCTTCAAATAACCTGATTTCATTGTGATCTTTTTCATGGTTCTCTGAGACTTGTATTCATGGTTACCCGAGATCAAAGTTACAGTACAAATTAGTAACTTGTAAATGGAAGCTTGCTTCCCCAATGTTCTTTTCCCCAAACTACCAATCAGTCTTTAGAACAGGAGAACTCGGGCCAAGACCTTTTAGCACTCTCAAAGTATCAGGGCCCAAAAGAACAGGCTTCTTTGGAACTCTGCTCCCCCATTACCTGTGGAAACAGCTATTAGAGCTGTAGCTCTGAGCAGAGTCCTGACTTAAAAAGATCTTCAGTTTGTTGCCAGCGCCTCATAAAGGAGCCACGGTTCGTATTTACAACCCCAGAACTCAGGAGGTGTGATGGAGGAGGGTCATCTGTCTATGTGTTACTCTCATTGGTTAATAAAGAAACTGCCTTGGCTTTTTGATAGGGCAAGATTTAGATAGGTGGAGTAGACAGAACAGAATTCTGGGAGAAAGAAAGCTGAGTCAGGCAGATTAGATGAAGCTCCGGCCCAAGATGGATGTAGGTTAGAATCTTTCTGGGTAAGCCACCACCTCATGGTGCTACACAGATTATTAGAAATGGGTTAATCAAGATGTGAGAATTAGCTGATAAGAGGCTAGAACTAATGGGCCAAGCAGTGTTTAAAAGAATACAATTTGTGTGTTGTTATTTTGGGGCATAAGCTAGCCAGGCGGCTAGGAGCTGGGCTGCAGGAACGCAGCCCGCTGTTCCTTCTACAGAGGAGGAGGCAAGAATATCAGAAGTTTAGAGTCATTCTTGGCTGTATAGTAAGTCCAAGGTCAGGCTTCCATACCTGAGCCTGTCTCAAATAAATAAGAATGAGCAAACTACCCAGAACACTATCTAAAGTCCAAATTCCCAGTAGTCAATGCCAGAAAACCAGGCAGGGGAACCCGATGGATTATTTTCAAGTTAATTAATTGGGAAGAAAAAACTAACCCATGCAAAATGACAGATTCTCTCTAAACAATCTATAATCACATGCTGCTATGTCGAGAAAATAATGATGGCAAGAGGATAGAAAATTACATCTTAAGAAAGGAGATTCCCTCCAACTGAGAGCCACTCGCAAATGAAAGCAGTTTGCTCTGAGAGAGTCTTACTGGGGAAACTAACCACTCTTAAAATTTTATCTTACTATTTTTTTAACTCTTAATTTTATGTTTTTTCTTCTCTCCTTTTACCCCATAGATCCTTTACATATGTGTTAAGGCTTTCAGTTTAGTGTTTTTACAAGGCTCCAGAGTATGCAAATAAGGGGTCTCTTGTTTCTTGAGCCATTTCTTGGGCTCTTTTCTTTCTGTTTGTTTTGTCCAGGTCTGATGTGTTAGTCTTTGCTTTATTTTATTATAATTTATTATTATCCCACAGAAGGCTGTTTGTTTTCTAAGGAGAGACAGAAAGGATGTGGATCTGATGGGAGGGGAGGTGGGGAGAGACTAGGAGAAGTAAAGGAAGGAGAAGCCGTAAACAGGATGTATTATGTGACAGAGATAGAAATCTATTTTCAATCAAAGGGAAAAATGAAAGAAAGAAAGAAAGACAGACAGAAAGAAAGAAAGAAAGGAAGAAAGAAAGAGAAGGAAGAGGGGAGGGAAGGAGGGAGAGAGAAAGAGGGAGAGAATTCCTTCTAGATGTGAAACATCTAAAGAATCTTCCATAAAAAGCTGACACAGAAGTCAAGGCAAAAAGTGCATATGGCCTGCACAGGTAGAAAGGAGCAGGGCTGAAGATATGCAGGGTTCCTTGTTACAGCTGTACTGGAAATGGGTCTGCCCAGTGGCAAATGGGCAGAGACAAGAAACTGGACAAGAAACAAGAGAATGATGTTTCCACTACTAACACACACACACACACACACACACACACACACACACACACACACACTTCATGTTGAGAACTGTTTTTTTTAATCACAGAGAATCACTAGGATGCAGACTCAAACTGCTAGATCAAAAAAAGGGGGAGGAGTCTTGTTTTTCTCTGTGTAAATGGAGAAGCAGCGCATTCACACCATACAAGATGTCTGAAATTGCTTAATTGATGTGGCTTCCCATTTTGCTTAAGATCATTAAAGAGGAATTCCCATGGGTCCCTCAAACTTTCCGTGACCCTGTTTATTGGTAACTTGTAAATGGAAGATCACATTCCTAATGCTCTTTCTCCCAAATTACTACTCCGGCTTCAGACACAGCAGGAGAGCTCATGCCAAGATCTTATAATGCTCACAAGTACTCGGGTCACAAAGGAACACATTTCTTTGGGACTTTTGTTTCCTTGTTACCTAGGGAGAAAATGGTAACTATGCCTGAACTATAGCCAAGCCTAGAGAGGCTTCCCTCATTCCGCTCTTTTCACCTGAAAGAATTCACTGGCACTGGCCCTTTTGCCTGTAACAACCCAGCCCATGGTTTCTTAGTGAATTTTAATCGTACCCTTCCCTATCTCTGCATCAACATTGCCTCCTTTGCAACTATATCTGAAAACTTTTTAGTACCAATTCTCCAGTCTGTGGATTTACATTTTGTTTTCTGTGTTAACTGGGACAGCTTAGCTGAAGGGAGATTTGTGTGTTCAAGGTCATGGGCTTGGTCTGTGGTGTCCTCAGGGCTTCCTCTTCCAAATACTGCCCTTCTGACCCCACCCCAGCAGCTCCAGCTCTCAGACTTCTTTAGATAATCATGACCTGATTTGGGGAGGGGATGGTAAAGTACAGAGACACTCTACTCCAGTGACCTGCCTTCCTGATAAAGGGCTATTAGTCCCTGATTGCTGATTAAGGAAGTAATAGGTCTCCCTTACAAAGAGGACGGAACTTAATACGAATAAATATGAAAATTCTGTACCACCTCGTAAAAACAAGACACGAAATTACTTGAATCCTATGAGTAAAACCATAAAACCCTATGGAAGCATTTGCAGTTACAATGGGCAAAGAATTTTTAAAAAGAACAGGACATAAAAGAAAATGGATACAACAGAGGTGAGGTTATTAATGAGTTTGTTCTTTCCTCTACATTTTCTCACAGTGTTGCTTACGTTAGTAGACAAGATTCTCAAAAAAATCTTTCATCTTCTGGTTCTGCTTTTCCCTTCATATCTAAATAAATAAAATAATATCAATCGTAGTAGTTTCCTTTGATTAAAAACTATCTCAACAGGGCAAGGGAGATTTAGTTCAGTGCTAGAGCTCCTCGCTTAACATCTCCAAAGTCCTAGAATCCATCCTTATCACTAAAAAGTAAATGAAACAAAACAAAATAAAATTTCAGGCATGCTTGCAGGGATGGAGACTTTATTCATGTGTCCCTCTGCCCCTGCCACCAAGCTTTCTCCATGAGCATGGAACAGCTTTTTTGATTCAAAAGTCACCTTGAACTTAAACTACCAACTCTGCTATCTTGAAGATGCTCTGGGAGACAAAGAGGCCACCAGAAGAACATAAAAACAAGGGAGTTTTCAGCTAGCTGTCAGACAGCATCATCCTCCCACTTATGGTCATATCCCCCCCGAGGGATTCCTCTGGCCCTGTTCTCTCCTGTGTGCTCAAGTTGCCCCCATCCACACACTGTCCTAGGGATTGTGAGGCACTTCCCTGGAGAGGGCATCAGCAGAGCTGAATTTCAGAGACCATGGTAGAGGTTAAAAGGGAGAAATGAATATAGAAGGTAGGATATAATAGTGCCCACACTCCAGATAAAGCAGGAGCTGCAGAGTAGTGAAAACAGGAACAGGAAAGTGCCACACAGCTAAGGCTTACAAGTTTCTCTTGAGTGATTCATATAGACTATGATTTGGTTAATGAGTAAGGAGAATAGCAGAGTCCAGGAGTCAGGCTAGCTCAAGCTCTTTTGATACTGGGAAATGTATTGACAGGATCCAGAGTGCATCATAGCTGAAAAATGCTTTAAACAATTCAATTCACGTAACCAGAAAATGAAGAATTAGATGGTTACTTAAGATAATTGGACTAGCCAGGTGGTTGCCACGCCGCACATCTTTAATCCCAGCACTTGGGAGGCAGAGGCAGGTGGATCTCTGTGAGTTCGAGACCAGTCTGTTCTACAAGAGCTAGTTCCAGGACAGGCTCCAAAGTCACAGAGAAACCCTGTCTCAACAAACAAACAAACAAACAAAAACAAAACAAACAAATAAACAAAAAAGATAATTGGACTGGACTCTAAAATATAAAAAGTGAAACTAGTAACCTGTTTTCCTGGCAATTATAAAATCTTCTGCCTATATAAACAGTTATGGCAGAAAGGGTCATGATCTATGAGAAGTATAAAAGATAAACATTTAACTGTATGGGGTTCTTGGGGATAATTTGTGTTTTACCTGTAATACATAAAATGTTTAATCATGTGAGGGAAATGGGAAATGTTTCTTTTTTTACTTGTATCCATTGGAATCATTCACTTAAAAAATAGAATGTAACCATATTGTAACTTTTATATTGCTTGAAAGATTTTTCTGGGGCATATAAACCATATATATGCATACACCACATGTATGATACATACCATGTATACCATATATGTGTATGTATATACATATATATATGTGAAAAATAAAAATAAAAAGGAAATCATCAGTAAAGAGAAAGAAGGGAAATATCAGGGTAGTGAAGAGAATACAAAAAGAGCAGAGTTAAAAAAGAAAAGCAATAGAAATAATAAAATAAAAGAGAAGATTTTATCCCCCAGAAAAGAAGTCTGTGTGTTTTCTTGCCAACTCAGCATCTGGTTCCCAGTCTCGCTGGCCTGCAAAACCACGGTTCCTTCTTCCAGTAGTTCCAATAATTCTGAGTCCAACATCCTACATATCACTTCCGGATGAGCCTGTTTTCATCTCCATGAGTCTTGCTAGTGTCTAGAAAGTGCCCTTAAGCTTGTGTTTAATGTCCTCCTGGGATAAAGCCTTAGTAATTCCTTGCACAGAACATGGCACACTTGAGATGCTAGCTGAGTGTGGCCTGCTACCAAGGTTGACCCTTGACTACTCTGACAACTTGGGTTTAGGAGGGTCCCCATCATTTCTGAACTGGTAAGAGTTCGTCAGTGTGTTTAAACTGTGTAAACAGAGTGGTTCATGCAGAATACCTTTTCTTCCTGGAGTCTAGGGTTTGCACACTGTTAAGGAAAAGATGACACTGTAAAATCCTTTGGGAAAAGTCTGCACTTGAGCACTCTTCTAAGTGACAGCTTACTGTCTGTTACTTTTGCTTCAGGGAAAATGAACCACATCCTAGAACTTCCAAGTAGCCCTAGAAGCTTGTTTTGTTTCTTCCAGACATCTCTCCCTGTATCTCTCCCTTGACTGATTTTATTTTAATTCCTTTTGCATAGTCATAATCATTGCCTAAGTTTTGCGAGTCCATCCAGTAAATCACTCATTGATTCTAGAGATGGTCTCGGGTGTCCCTACTGTACCTCTCCGTGTTTTCTTTATTCCTCTCCGTGGACTCCAGTTAATCCAGTTGACTCTAAACACTCCTTGGGCATGCCTGGTCCCATGGCCTTACCCAGCCTTCTCGCCTGAACTCTCTCCAGCTATGCCAGGCAGAAAGGCTTCCTTCTTCAAGACCTGTGCCAAGCCCGCCCTCTACCAGTTCCCAAATGATGGGGTAGCCTTGGAGAATGTTTCTTTCTCTGAACATCATTTGGAATTTTGGCTGGCTTTCTCAGGCAAAGTCTCCTATTTGTTCTAACCCTTGTGGGGATATTTAGAAGCCCTCAGATGCTATCTGACTTCTTCTGGGCTCATTGATTCAAGTGTCTCAGATGTCAAGTGCTAGCGTGCAGCCCCTTCCAACCCCACAGCCTCAGACTGTAGGGCCTCCAGGAATCTAGCTACTCTGCAATCTCTAGACTTCTGTCCTATCCTTTCTTTCTCCATCACTCTTGACAATCTCTGGGTTATTATTTTAATACTGATAATTTGGTCACTGATTCGACTCTTCATGGTATATACAGCTAGCTGACTTCTAACTTATTCTTTGTCTCTATCCAGGCCTGATACAGTTGTGAGAGTCACAGCATAAAGCTGTTGATTTCACCATGGACTCTGGTCAGCAACCTGGGCTTGCCCCAGTCAGGGGCTGTCATGCCAGATCAAATAAAGTGGTCCAGTTCCTTAGTAGTTGTTGACAATCTTAACTGGCTAAGAGTCTCTACTCAAATGACAAAGACAATTTCTCAGTTAATCAATTTATTACAATAGACACAAAGACAGAATAAGCAAATATATACTATATTAAATTTAATAATATATTAAAATATAAACAAAAAGGTAAAAGAATATGGTTGTCTCATATCAGCAATCCTGGGAGGCTGATACAAGAAAATCATGAGTTCAAGGCCAGCATGAACCGCATAGCAAAATACTATCTCAAAATAAAACAAAAAATCTGCCTTCCCCACCACATATAATGCAAGGTTGCATTTAGGGTATAGCTCAGCGCTGGAGCATTTGCCAAGCTAATCATCTGCTAGTTCAACACCCAGGACTGCTATGAGAAAGACATCCAAGTGCAGAACACTTTGTGTCTCTGTGGGAAAAGCTGTCCAAATGAGAGGTGTGTCTTAAATGGCCGTCTGAAGTCCCTAGGATTTATAGTCTTAAAGAGGTGTATTATCTTAACTTCCAGATGTCAACCTTGGACAGACAGAAAGTTCCAGACACTGGCTCATGTTCCTAGGGTGATTCTCAGCCCGCCCTTGGCTCTGTTACAGCGTGGGTTATACGGAAAAGCTCAAAATGGAATGAGAGCTATCAAAGCATAGCTACATTAATCACAATTAAAAGGCCGATATACTTAGATGCACAAAAGACCTAACCCAGCAAAAATCTGTCCCAACAGGGCCCAACAGGAAGCAGATGACTCACTTCGAAGGGGTTGAGGAGGGCTGATGAAGGGAAAGCTTGGTGAGGTGTGGTCCTGGTGATGGAAATCCAACAAGAGTATATCCCAGCACCCACAGGAATATCAGAGGCAAGCCAGAACCCAGCCATGGCCGGGACTGCAAAATTCAGAAGGGTAGGGCAGTCACTGATGAACATGGCCTCAGCTTGGCTGCTCATTCTCACTCTCCAGCTCGTGCCTCGGGTTTACCAAACCAGACCGAGCTGGAGGAGGAGAGAAGCTGATTGGAAGTGCATCGAAATCAGCTTTTGTAGCCACATCTGGTGGTTTGATCTGGAGACCAGAGGCTATCCAGGCCCCAGAGATGAAGACGATACACTGCTTTACTTATTCGCTCTGCCATGTCAAGCCTCCCTCTCCACACCTCTGCCATCCTTCTCTAGCCTTTCCCTCTCGTCCTTCGAGCCCCATTTCACTTCATAAACCAACACAGAGGTCTTTAAGCTCCCACCACCAAAGCCACTAGCTCAGTGGGATAAGTTTGTCTATGTATAATAACCATACAGAAAGGGTATTCAAAACACAATAGAAGTCTACTGCCCTTCTGTGTAGAAGTTGGCAATCATGGATAGTGAGGTGGCTCAGCTCCACCAAAACCAGCTTCCTTCTGTGCCTTGACTCATTGAATATGGTCACCTTATTTCTCAAAGTGTTTCAACTATGGCCATTGCATCTGCATGAGAGCCAGAGGCAGAGGAAGAAATGGGAATGTGCCAAGAAGCAGAGGAATTGCGTTTGGAGGCACTTCCAGAAGACAATGCCTCTGTTGGTCTTTATTAGCAGAGCTCAGGCTAATGGTCCCTACCAATTAAACAGTGGTTGTCATTCATTTTGATTGGCTATGTGATTACGTTAATATTAACGGCCCCAGTATTACAGAAATGAAGCAAATCGGAAGGGGAAGCAGGTAGCTAACTTTCCTTGGCGTGCCCTATATATGAATGTGTGTATGCACCCTACGACTTGCCTTGCTTGCTCTATCTTGCCTTTTGAAATGCTTGGCTCTTTCTCTTGTAAAAACAAACAAAACTTGAATCTACCGATTTTTTTTCCAGTTGCCTTCTCATCCTACAGTTTTAGAACTCTTTCTTTGGATACTCAGCAATGCCTTGACTTCTGGTATAGGTTCATTTTTAAATGTTTTCCTAAAGTCCTTTTGTTAAAGGCTATGGTATCAGGAGGCAGGGTCTACAGAGGTGGAGCAGGAGGTGGAACATGTGGCGCTGGAGCATGGTATAGGGGTTAGGTTATGTATGTTAGAGAACTACGTCCTTCAAGAGGACATTCAGACCCGAGTTCTTTCCTTTCTTTTGTTTTTCGTTGTTTCCTGGTTAGCAGATGAGCATCCTTATTCCAGTGTGCCTGCCATATTCTCTCTGCTATGCTGTTCTATCTCACACAAGCCCCAAATCAGTGAAGTCAACAAACCACTAACCTCTGAAACAAGGAGCCCCGATAAACCACTTCTTCCTGGTGCGTTCTCTGGTATTTTGACACCGAAACAGCAGCAGGAAGCAAAGAGCAAGGTATTATTTTTTTTATTAGAACACCCCTGTCTACACACCTCTTCAGCTACTGATCCACCAATGAGTGTATCCCAGGGCGAGAGCAGATCATCATGACCCTATCACCTCTCACCCTTGCTGCATTGAGGATGGATTTGTTATTTTTCTTGTTGCCAGGGGCAAAGTATCTGGCAACAGCAGCTCAAGGAAAGATGCATTTACCTTAGCTCATGGTTTGCAGGATGCAGTCTCTCGCAGCAGGGAAGGCATGAAGGTGAGAAGTCAAGCAACTGTTCCTATTGTGTCCTCAGTCAGGACCAAGCAGAGAGATGAATGCTAATCCTTGTTTTACTTTTCCCCTTACTCTTTTGATTTTGTCTGGAATTCCAGCCTTCGGGACAGTGCTGCCCACGTCAGGGAGGCCTTCCCATCCCAGTCACACCTGCCTGGAAATGCTCTAACACATAAGTCCGGAAGTGTGTCTCTGTAGGGATTCCAAATCTTGTCAAGTTGACAGCGAAGATCAACCATCATGAAGATTAACTTTTCAACACTAAAGAGGCACATTTATGATCCAAACTTTTGGGGCTGGAGATGGGCCTGCAGTTAAGATCTTGTGCCGCTCTTGCAGAGGACCCGGGTTCAGCTCGCAGCACATGAACAGCAGCTCACAACTGTCTGTAACTCCAGTTCTACACTATCTAATGCCTTCTTTTGGCCTCTGCAGGCATTGCACAGTCATGATACACAGGTATACTTGCCAACAAAACATCCGTAGACATACAAAGAAATAATTAAATTAAAACAAGGTGCAAACTTGTTTTAGCAAGTATGACCCCAGAAGGCTTTTCTGGAACAATGATTTCCTATAGGAAATCTAACAGGAGCTAAACAGGTTAATTGAAGAAACAGCTTCTGGTTCATTTAAGACTCAAAAGGACAAGAGCAGACTGTCAGGAAGGTGGAAGGTATTCTGGGAGTCACTTAGCCCAACACAGCAATGGTCATACAACCCAGGGTAACTGGGCCAGTTGATCTCAAAGCATCCCTCCTGCCCCAACTGCTACTCTGCTGCTGACTGACTGGCAGCAGTGGTCCTGGTACACAGTCCTAAGCTTCTGATCTCTCTAAGGTGAAAGTCACTCAGTAAATGTCATGGAATGCAGGAACAAGAAAAATGGCCCTTCTGCCTCATTCATAAACAAGTTTACTGTAAATGCTTCTACGTCTTCCCACGAGCTGTGAGCTTGCCAGCCACATGCTCTGCAGGGAAGATGAGCTTTGGTGGGGATCTGGGTGGGACCAAGGGTGAGAGCTCACACACTTTTTTTCTAAGATTTCCCATAGATCCCTGGGAAGCTGCTACGTAAGCCTCAGAACCTCAGCACAACGCTGTCTAAAAGGAAACTCTTGAGAACACGATACACAGCCCTTGCTACTAAATCTTTGTGAGAAATGAACGGGGAAAGACCAACAGAATAGTTTTGGCAAAGCAAAAGAGTTCTCTTTTAAGGAAAACAAAATCAAGTAAGTGTTGAGTGGTTTTCCTCTCCCCAGGCTTTCCAAACGCGGGTGAAATTCACCCGTGCTGTGTTGGATCCCTTCACTGCCGTCGCTTCTGCCCACACTCGTCTGCTTTTGCTCACTCTTTCTTTCTTTCTTTCTTTCTTTCTTTCTTTCTTTCTTTCTTTCTTTCTTCCCCTTAGAATTCATTCAGTGTCCATGCACAAACCTGCCAAGCCACATTCAGGACAGCTGGTCAACTGATACGCTTTGAGGTTTCTGAAAACAGAATAGCTGAATAGTTTGAGCCAAAGAGAGGAAGTGGAGTTTGTCCAATCCTCTGTGCTTCATTCAGAAACCTTAGAACAATTTTCAGACTGGGAAGGTCAATTTTCTATTCAGTTTTTGCCCTATTGATCTGCCCAAAGACCATTAGAATCGAGATTCAATCAAAAAGTGGATGCAGGGATGGATGTTTAGTCAGCTAATGTTTAACTAGCGGTACAGTGACAACTGCGATAATTGTTTCTTCTATGAATCCATCTACATCTCTGCTCTCCTCATGCAAAGATAAACAAATCACAACTCTGTTTAGGTTTGGATGAAGTTCTGGAGGCTCTTGGCATCATTCAAGGTTCTTGAACTCTGTGGTTCTGTTTGAACAGAAAGAGAGGGTCATAATGTCTTATTTTTGCAAGATGGATTTGGTGCCTGAATTATTTAAGATTTTTTTTTATCAAAAGGGCATTGAACGTTGCAATTCATCAATAAGTAATTATATTGACTCTCAAAGCTGAGGAGACTCCAGAGATGAGCTGGAAAGTTCCAGAGAGTGGCTCAATGCAGCAGTTGCCACTCTAGCTCCTTGCATCCTCTTGGCTCATTTCAGGCCTTTGTTAACATGTCTGCTCCGTGCCAGGTCAGTCACCATCACTGTCCAAAAAGAGGGAGGGAGTTACTTCCAAAGGAGCTCTCAAAAGAGTACAGACAAGGAGAAATGCCCTAGCACATACAGCAAACACCATAGCTCTCTCTAAGTCTTGGGCTCCTCATTCTTCAAAGCTTCCTACATCACATAAAACTTTGTTAAATAAAATTTTCAAATATTCCGTTTTCTTAAAGGTTTATTGTATATTTTAATTATGTATGCACACACACACACACACACACACACACACACACACACACACACGCCTGAACCTGAGTGTACATATCTGAGGAGATCAGAAGAGGGCATCAGATCCCTCGGATCTGGAGGCACAGGAAGTAGTGGCCCATCCTGCATGGGCCTTTGCACACTGAGTGCAAACTGTTGACCACAAAGCACTTTCCAGCCCCTGTAAAAGTTTCTACTATCCATCTGTCATTTGGGATGGGGGTGCAGCCATGACCCTGCAAAGGGTAAGAAAATGGTATTACTTTTTCTCCTCTATATTCTTGTGTTACCACTTTTGGAATTGACTCCCTAATTTTTTTCTGAATAAATTGTGGACATACCTGAACCAATGAAAAGAATCCAGATTGAAAACAAAACCCGTATTTTATGGTCCCATGTACATGAGTTATCCAGAACAGGAAAAGGCATAAAAACATTTGATGAGGAGGAGGGAGAGAAGGTGCTGCCGACGTGGTGGTGAATAAGGGCTTCCTGGGACAAGAGGAAGCAGGCTTCCTCAGGGAGGCTTCCTTAGAGAATGGCAAGAATGTGCTGAAATTTGACAGGGCCAAGGTTACACTTGGTGAATATGCTAAAATTACTAGAATGTTATCTTGGTTTGCAGTCTGTGGCTCTGATAGCCATGGTGCCCTAAAGCAACTTGGGGAGATATTTCATCTTATACCTCCAGGTCATGCTGCATCCCTGAGGGAGGGCAGGGCAGGAACTCAGGCAAGAACCTCGAAGAAAGAAGAAATGCTGCTTACTGGTTTGCTTTCTGGCTTGCCCCACAGCTTATGTTCAGATAGCTTTGCTATGCAGTCCAGATCTTCCTGCCTAGGGATGGCACCACCCATAGTGGGCTGTGCCCTTCTACAGCAACTAGCAATCAAGACATGCCCATAGGCCAACTGGGAAGTTTCTCAGCCGAGGTTCCCTCTTCACTCCAGTTCACAGCAGGTTGACAATTGAAATTAATTAACCACTGAAGACGTATACTTTAAAAGGCTAAATAGTATGGTGTACAAATTATATATACACATATATACATGTATATATACAAATTATATATGCATGTATACACATGTATACATGACATACATATGATATATTTATATATACACATATATGTGACTTTTTTCTTTGGAGGGGCTGCTGTGTAGTGCTTCATGCTGGGCAAACATTTCACCATAGCTGTTTGCTCGGCCCTGAATTATATTTGCATTTCTAAGAACCGAGAGCATGAGTACAGAAGATCCTCAGATGAACTGAGAACGGAAATGGGCAAGATGGCTTTAGTGGTTAAAGACACTGATGTCAAACCTGATGATCTGAATTGGATTCCTGATCTCTCTCTCTCTCTCTCTCTCTCTCTCTCTCT
>NC_022018.1:6956950-6985048 GCF_000317375.1 Microtus ochrogaster
CACACACACACACACACACACACACACACACTAAATGTAAAAACAAAACAAACCAACAGCAACAAACCCTTGAATACAGGGCTACCGTAAGACCCATCTGTACCATTCTTAGGTCTATACATTAAGAACTCATATACAAGTCAGCACGGCACAGAGACACTCACACTATGTGTGATAGCCAGGGAACGTAAGCACTCACAGATGATAGATAAAGGAAGTGTAATACAGAATGAGATTTTCAGTGTCCACAACGAAACCTGAAATCCTGACATTTGCAAGACAGTTGGTGCAATTGAACATTATGTTAGGCAAAATAAGCCAGACTCACAAATACTGTAATGGAAAAATTAAAAATGCTGCAGAATCCCCAGCAGCAGCAGGCAGCAGAAATGCTGTAGGTCCCCAAACTGTGGTAGCTGGCCATGTGGCGGCAGGCAGCGGGCTCTGGGAGCAGCCAGTACCAGGCAGACGGCTGCCGGTTCCCGAGCGGTGGCTCGTTCCTGGCAGGGAGACATGTGGCAGGTGGGCAAGAGACAGAGACATGGATAGGCAAAACATGCAGAGTGAGGTTGAATATTTATTCAGGGGGTTATGAAGGGGGAGAGAGAAGGGGAGGGAGGGGGAAGAAGAGGAGAGAGAGACAGAGAAGGGGGGGAAGCAGAGAAGTGGAGAGAGAGGCAGAAACAAAGCTGCTTCTCCGAGAGGAAGATGGAAAAGAGAGGGAGCTCAGGCCAGAAGCTGAAGATCAGCCTGCCTCAGCGGATGGGGAGGGAGTGGGCGTGGCTTGTCTCTTAAAGAGACACAACAGTTATTACAAATACTGCATGTTGTCTTTCAGATGCAGAACCTGGATTGTATGTATTTGTGTTTACATGTGTACTTGTAGGTCCTGAAACTAGGAAGGTAACGGGGATGGGGGAAAGAGATCTTAAGGGAGGTGGGAAATATAGAAGCTGATTGAATACAAGCAGCAGGAAGACTGAAAAGGGATGAGGGAAGAGAAGGGAGCAGCTGGAGGAGAGGGAAGGGCTCGGCAAAGTGGAGGGGGAACATGAAGAACTGGATGACAGCTGTATGTAGAGACATTCTAACCCCTACTTCCTGATTGCTCCATGGAAAGGCGAGAGAAGGAACCCTAATTTCCTGACTCACACTCTTCTATCTACATTCCTATCACGGGCTGTTATCCCCACTCTCACCCTGTCAGAACATACTACAATCACTTATTGCTATTAAATCACAGTCTCCTTGCTAAAGGCCAGTGTCATGTCTTCCCATATAGGGCAATGAATCCACGCGTGTGAAGAGAATGACTAGGTGAAGCTCATGCAAAGCCTGTCCTGGTGGACAGTCAACATGCCTGCTACCAGCAACTTCTTGTTTGTATAAAGTCATGCCTTCTGCTGCAACCTCCCCAACAGATACCGAGTCCCTCACAGTTTTATGACAGTTTGTTTTATTAGCTCCCCCAGACCCAAGAATAAGAGCTAGCCTGTGTGTCCGAGAGATAGAAACACCAAAGAGGAATTTCAGTCTTTAATTTGGGGCAGTTAAGCGGACCCAAGTCCATCTGTGACAGCTTGAAGACCAGTGCCTGAGTCGCGAGATCTGATGGAAAGGAAGTCAGGTTTGCTGGGGGCTGGCAGCCTAGGAAGGTGGGGAGCGAGATGGTGTCCCCCTCGAAAGACCGTCCTAAGGAACCTGTGGGGAAGAAAGGACCACAAGCAGGAAGTAGGTGGTGTTGGACCTGAGGCTTCAGCATCGCCTTTCCCTCTTCTCTCCAACTAGAACATACTGACGGTGACCTCTACGCCTGTGTCCCTGCAGTTCTTTAATTAAACGTCGGCACAGTAGCTGATGTGTTTTTGCATAGGTGCATAGATTTATAAAAGAAGGAGAGGCCTTACATTCTGGCATTATCTAAGGGTCACCTTAGATTCTGTTCGGTAAACCTGAAGAAATATTTAGCAGTTAACTTCTTAATCATTTAAGCCATCTTTTAGAATTTCAAGCGTTTATGGGTGGTGATATTGGATATCTACCACCACCACTGATATAATAAACCAAACAAACCAAATTAATAAATCCAGATTTTATCTGAGCAAAGCATTTTTTGGTGGCCCCAGGGGAAGAGGAGAAAACCAGAAGGGGAAACCACAAGGAGGGGCCAATAAAGTGCCCTTAGGTGGATGGGGTGGAGTCTGGAAGGAGGGGCCTCCACTTGGCACCCTGAGTACAAAAGGGGTGGGGGGGTTGGGGGGTGGTTGAAACAGCTGGAGCTGGGGATTGCAAACATCCCAACCATTTTGGGTGTACAGACAGACGGGCTTCCTCCTAAACAGGTGCGGATTAGGGTATAGTTCCGTGATAAAGCACTTTTTTAGTGCACCCAAGAGTCTGGGTTTACCCTACACAGACAAGAATGAATACTTGGCCTAGGGAGGGAATCCAAACAACTCTCAAAATGGTGGTACCTGTTTCGGGCTAGTGTGCTTGATGAGCTCATGCTATAATTTTCTGGGGAATTTTTTAAAACAGGAATTTCTAATTGTTTAAGAAATAGCAAAGCAGCCGGGCGATGGTGGCGCACGTCTTTAATCCCAGCACTCGGGAGGCAGAGGCAGGCGGATCTCTGTGAGTTCGAGACCAGCCTGGTCTACAGAGCTAGTGCCAGGACAGGCTCCAAAGCCACAGAGAAACCCTGTCTCGAAAAACCAAACCAAAACAAAACAAAACAAAAAAACAAACAAAAAAAAGAAATAGCAAAGCTCTATTAACTCAAAGGCACAACATGCAGACTAGACTACACCCCTCACAAGCCACTCAGACAAGCACAACTACTTCCTCGGAGGCAATTCTACTCTTTCTGACAGCAGCAAGAGGCATTTGACCTCTGGAAGAAAAGGCACAAGGGAGGTCAGATCTCTTAATAAAAGTAGTCTTCGGGGTAAGTAAGGGTGGCCAATGGCTAGAGATAATCATCTCTTGTTTGAATCCCTGCTACCAAAGGAGCTTTAGATAAGACCTGGAAAGACCATCCCCTTGCAAGCCATCCCTGAAGATTTCTTCACAGAACAGGTTATTTTATAGAGGTCTTAATGAGAGCCACAGAAAATAACACTCAGTTATTTTTAAACCAACTGATTTGAAAGAGCAAGCACACCGTCAAGTTCAAAGCTACTGCATGCAGAAGTTCACTAAAGAGAGCATTAAAAAAATCAATGATAACAGATTTCAAGAGCACGTTGTGGTCAGAAGCGGCACATAGAAGTTACATTAAGGGAAAACGTCAAATAATACAACCAAAATAAATCAACCTAATGTATGCCTATTGTTAGGTCTCTACCCAGGGCAAGTCTCACTCAGCACTTTGCACCCTGCCCACTACTCTCCTGAACTTCCCCCTCTCCTTCCCCCAGCTTGATCTCTATAAAACTCAGTCATTTTGGTCTCTTGGCCTAGCTGCCTCTCTCGGTCAGTGGCTCCTCTCTTGCTCTCCTTTCCTATCATGGTCCGGGGTAGCATGCTGGCCATGTTCAGCCTGGACTCTTCCCTCTGCCTTCTTTCTCCCTTATGTCTGCAATAAAAATCTTCTCCATACTTTAGGGCTAGTCATGTTATTTTACTGATACTTTATGAATTATCAACTATAAGAGAAAGACTAACATTACAGTTGCCATTAAATTCATGATGACACCCGAGTTAGCAAATCTTACCAAAGTTCCAATGCTGTTCTTCACAGAACAAGGAAAAAAAAAAAGTCCTAAAGTTGGTCTGGAAGCTCAAAAGCCTTGAATAGTCAAAGCAGCCATCAGCAGGAAGAACAGTTCTGGAGGAACAACAACGAATTATACTATAGAGTTAAAAAGATGGCATGCCTTAAAAACAGACTCAATGGGGCTGGAGAGATGGCTCAGGGGTTAAGAGCACTGGCTGCTCTTCCAGGGGACCCGGGTCCAATTCTCAGCACCCACATGGCAGCTCAGAACTGTCTGTAACTCCAGTTACAGACCTGAGAGGGTGACCTGTCACCTTCTCACACAGACACATGTGCAGACAAAACACCAATTCACATGACAAAATATATAAATAATTTAAAAATAACAACAAAAAGAGACACACAGACCAGTGGATTAGAACAGAGGACGTGGAAATAATACTCAAAGATACAATCACCAAATTTTAGACAAAGATTCCAAAAATTTACATTAAGAAAAGACCACTTCTTCAATCAATGGTGATGGGAAAACTGGATAACCACATGCAAAAGGAGACTAGATCCCTCCTTTGCTTTGTACAAAATAAAGCAGTTCAAAATGAATGAAAGATTTTGATGTAAGACCAGACACTCTGAAGCTACTAGAGACAAATACAGGCAAACACTGCAAGATACAGGGACTGGCAAGACTTTCCAAAAAATCAATGCACCCATGAAATGGATTTGCTGCAAGCTGCCAGGGTCCCAAAAGCAGCCAGTCCCAAGCAGGGACAGTGCACTACCACTCGGCAGGAAGGTGGTTGGTCTTCAGCTGGTGGGAGACCCAGAGATAGACACAGCATACAGAGTTAAGTTAGAAATTTATTAGGTGGGTTATGGAGAAAAAGGGAAAAGGGGAGAATAGGAGAGAGAGAGAGAGGGAGAGGGAGGGAGGAGACAGAGAGAGAGAGAGAGAGAGAGAGAGAGAGAGAGAGAGAGAGAGAGAGAGGCAGAGACAGAGAAGCAGGGAAGGGGAGAGGCAGAAGCTGCTTCTTCTGGAGAGAGAGACAGGAAGAGAGAGAGGCTAAGGCTACAAGCAGGAAGGGAGTATGGGCGTGGCTTGTCTCTTAAAGAGACAGAACATTACAGGTGCAAAAGAAAGAAAAAAACGTTTGCTGTCAGTTCTTTCACTTGGCTGGCACTAGGGAGCAGAGTCTCGGGAGTATTAGGAAAGTTCTCAATCACTGAGCCACAGCCCATGTCCTATTTAGTTTATTTTTTATATTGTTGTTTGAATAAGAGGCCCCTTTCATTTTTTGAATGGGACCTAACAAGTGGCTGGCCCTCCTGCCATCTTTGTTTTTGTCCAAATATTGGCTTCACTCTTACCTTTCTGGGAATATTTTGTTTCTTATCAAGTAAGTGGAGAAGACACTCATACTTGCCACATGTAGCACACAGAGGCAACATTCTCAAGCTGGTTTCTACAGGCCAAAGAGAAAGAATCTGATTGGTTCTGTGAAATGTGGTCTAGGTCAAACTCACTATGTACAAACATGGCTTCAGCATCAATCCTTGTTGTTAGAAGGCCTGGTGGGCAAAACCCTCAAGGCTTGTTTGAACCCTTCAAAGTAACCCAGAATGGTTGGGGTTGGAGGGGTCTAGTTCTTGATAGACCATGCCATTAAAAATTCTGGGATGCTGGAGAGAACTGGGTCCCTAGCTACATAAGCAGAAATTATCATCAATGACAATAGCCCCAACTACTGGTGGAATAAATATGAGCTCATGAATCATGTTAGGGAACTAGACAGGGCACCGTAGCATCTACTCATGTTTGCATTTGGGGATGATGTTTAGGGACTGAAGGGTCCCAGGAATAGGGTGAAAGAAACCTTGTTCCGGTAGTTATGAGGAGGCATTCTGGGTACCTGATGCTTTTGCACCTGAAACTCTGACCCATGGCTTCCTGAAATCATTGCTATTGGTAGGTGTTATTAAATGCTAATAGAAAGTTTAAAACAGGTTCTGCTGCTCCGGGGAGCTTTATGGGATTGCTTGAGCTCCTTCTGATGATGTTGCTAGGGTACTTGGTGGAGACTCAGAGATGCAAATCCACATGGGGCGGAGGGATAGCAGGAGAGATGGGAGAAGCTCCCTAGCCCTTACAGGCATGAGGAAGGCACCAGAATCAGGGTACCGATGTGGTTACAATTCCTTCAGCAGCTTGTTCTTTGAGCAATCCAGCCCAGACTTCTCCAACACCTTCGATGGAATGACCCATCTTAGAATAATGGCAAAGATATTTCTGCCAAAGGCACCTGAATCCACTTGGATTATAGGTCCAGCCACTTCTATCCATTTCTTTCTTTTTAAAAACTGCATATGTATGTGTTTGGGGAGGCTTCTGCAGTAGTAGGTTCCCGATGACTTTTTCAAATATCTTTAGTGTTAGTTGTTCCTCCCTATACTCCCTCCTCTCTCCTGCCCTCCTGGCTCTCACCCCTTTTAACCCTTCCTATTCCACTATTCCCCTTCCCTCCTTTCTACCACCTTCATTCTATCAGCCCTCCCCTCCCTTGACACTGCCTCTTCACCATGGCCCGCACTAGCTCCCTGATTTCTAGGGTACTCCAATTGAAAACACTTATGTCAGCAATCAAAGCTGGCGTCCACATATGAGAGAGGGCATGCACAGTTTGATTAGCCAGATCTGGGTTACCTCACTCAGAATGATCATTTCCATATCTTCCATTTACCTGTGAATTTCATTTTTTTTGTATCTTGATAGTATTCCTTTGTGTATATATGGCAGTTTATCAGTATCCCTTCATCAGGTGATGAACATCTGGGCTGTTTTCATTTTCTGACCATTGTGGATACACCAGCAATGAACACAGATGAACAAGTATCTCTGTAGTAGAGCGTAGAGTCCTTTGGGGATGTGCTCTGGAGTGGTGTAGCTGAATCATGAGATACAACTCTTTCTAGTTTCGGGGGGAGGGTACCTATACAGTGATTTCCACAGTGACTGAGCCACTCTGCACTTCCACCAGCACTGAATAGGTGTTCCCCTTTCCCCATATCCATACCTGCGTGTTGCGGGATATTTGCACACTATGGGAAGGTAATAAAAGCTGAATGGCCAATAGCTAGGCAGAGGTATAGGCAGAACTTCCAGGCAGAAAACGAAAGTAGGAGGAGGAATCTAGGCTTGGGAGCGAGATGTGAAGAGACATGAGAAAGCTGGATTGGTGGTATGTAACAGAATTTAAGTTATAAGAGCTAGCTAAAACAAGCCTAAGCTAAGGCCAAGCTTTCATAATTCATAAGCTTCTGTGTCGTTAATTGCAAGATGGCAACCCAAAGAAAAATCTTTCTAAATGAGCATTTTTTTAAAAGTCTTAGCCGCTCTGGTATGATGAAATCTCAAAGTCATTCTACTGTGCATTCCCATGATCACTTCTGATCATCTTTTGAAGCCTCAGAAGTTCAGGAGCTAATGGCTTTAACAGACTTTTGGAGATCAAAGGTGAGAGGAGCAAGAGACAGAGGGTCAAAGGGCACAGAAGGATCAAAGGCACCAAGGGACTGTTTTCAGTTGTTTACAAATTATATGAGCAGAAGTAAAGCAATTATCTGCTCCAGCTTTTCCTGGTTGCCAGAAGTACATTTTGCTTAGAAAGAGGTCACTCTTTACTCTTTTATAACTTCCTCTACCCAGTCCATTAATAATCTTATAAGCAACTGTAGAGGCATTTCTATCTACAAGGTAATGTATAAGAAGATAATATTAAGCCAGGCGATAGTGATGCACACTTTTAATCTCAGGGCACTTGGGAGGCAGAAGCAGGTGAATCTCTGTGAGTTTGAAGCTAGCCTGGTCTACAGAGAAAGTTCCAAGACAGGCTCCAAAGCCTCACAGAGAAATCCTGTCTTGATCTCACCCCCCACCCCGCCCAGATAATATTAAAGATAACACTGTCTCTAGCTGGGTGTGATGGTATGTGTTTAATTCTAGCACCCACGCTGGGAGATTTTGAGTTTAAGGCTAACTAGAGTCCACTGTGAGAAAACATTTTCCTTGAACTCAATGGAAGTAGGATCTGAATGGAGACTGACACATACGTGTAGTTGGATTTTTCCTTAGGCTGCCAGCTCACAAATATGACACAGAGACTTATTATTAATCATGAAACCTTGACCTTAGCTTAGGCTTGTTCATAACTTAAATTAACTCAGATTTTTAAATCTCTGTTCCGTTCTTTTACATGGCTTGTCGCCATACTGCCCATCCTGCTTCCTTTGCATTTGGCAGAAACTCCGCCTTTCTTCTCCCCAGAGTTCTTTTTTTCCTGCAAGTCCCACCTATACTTTACTGACTAGCTATTGACTGTTCAGATTTTTATTACACCAATAACAGAGATACATCCTCACACAGTGTACAAATGTCCCACAACATTTCCTTCCTTTTTCTAAATAAAAAGAAAAGGCTTTAATTCATAGTAGAACTATATACAATAAGAACAATTATGAGGTAAAAACTACATTCACAATGTTTCACAATATTTGGCATATTTAGAGAAAATGCTCTATGATCCTTCTTATCTTGATGAATCTAAAGTTTTATACCTGAACCACTTTCTATTATAATTTGTATTACCATCCTAAAACATATTTTTAGACCTTAAAACATTTTCTTAGATATACAACTTAAGCTTTTATGTCTTTCAACTTCATGCATTTTACACCTCTTTTGTGAGTTTTTTTTTTTTTCTGGATTTGATAGCAAGGAAATCTGTAACTATAACTATCTAGTCTTTAACACCATCAAAGACCCAATAAGGATATAATATTACCTGAGTAAACAGGAAGTGCAGAGCAAACAATGTCTAAAACTATAGAAATGACAATCTGGCAGCCCGGAGAATAACCCCAAAGTTCTTCTGAAATGTTGGGGCATGCACCCATCTTTAAGGCCTAGAGTATCTGACAAACTTCTTTGTGAAGCAAGAATTTTGAAGGACTTGCCTACCTTATCTTGGTAAAGTTTGGTAGTCGGCTTCTGTTATCTCCTGCTTGTCCAGTTTGAACAGCATATTGTCAGCAGTTGAAGCAAGGAGTTTCTTGCCCAGTGGCTAACTTTGACACAATAAAAGCAAACTCCATATGGAGGTTCTTTGATACCCGTTATCCTTTTTTGAAGTAAATTGGTGCTGCTAGGAGCAGACATGCCTCACTGTCATGAAAAGCCTTAGGTTGTTAGAACTTCTTAAATGCCATATTCTATAGGTCTCTAAAGTGTTTAAAGACCACCTATCTATCTAAAATATATCTCTGTTTAACCTTGAAAGCATACCTAGTAAGGCTACAAATTTGATCATTATAGATGATTAACTACTAACCTGTATTTTCTATCATCCTAAATAGTTTGGAATAATAAATTTCAAGGGCTAGAAATTTACATTACATTGTTAATTGAGCTGCATAGGTACAGTACCTTAAACAAGAGGAGAAACATATATAGAGTATAACAAAAATAACCTTAAATTTATATCAATACACAAAATCCATACCAATGTAAAATATTTAAGACTAGTAGTTGCAGCCAGGCAGTGGTGCTGCACACTTTTAATCCCAGCACTCAGGAAGCAGAGGCAGGCAAATCTCTGTGAGTTCAAGCCTGGTCTACAAAACCTAGTTCTAGGACAGGCTCCAAAAGAGAAACCCTGTCTCGAAAAATCAAAAAAAAAAAAAAAAAGACTAGTAGTTGCTTTTTAGTTTAAAATTAGACTTAAAATTAGATCCAATAATCTATCCTTTTTCTGTCATTTCTATATTATTTTTTCCTTCAGAAAGAGATTCCTGAATCTAATAAACTTTCCTTAGCTTTCTCCCTGACCATGACTAATAACAACTTGCCACCAAGCCCCTAAATGATGATAAACATCCGTAATCTATAAATGACCAAAACTATTTATTTTATATGACTGTCTATATCCATTTCCTTTTCTTTCTTCAGCTTCTAAGCACATTTTTAACCATACTACATCTGTTCAGAGGTTTTCTCTGGTGCTGACTTTTTGTTTGTTTGTTGTTTGTTTGTTTTGGTTTTTCAAGGCAGGTCTGGTCCTGACCTTCTGAGTGCCCTCAGTCATGCACTGGCCAGCAGACCTTGCTTTGCTAAAGCAGAGCCTAGGCCCTCCCACTGCACGTCTCGGCTTAGCACGTGGCCTGGCAGCTGGCTCCTCCCACTTCTGGGTCGGTGACCTCAGACCCTCATGCCCATAGGTCCTGGTCTGAATCAGGTCTATCCACCCCAGTTCTGGGAAGTTTCTGGGTCCCTGCTGAGGTAGGTAGGCATTTTAGCCTAGTCTCCCGCCACCCCACCGAGTAGCACAACTGCCCATTGCTCAGAAATCCCATCCAAGTGTCCAGGAGCAGGCCTCTTAAAAGGGCACCAAGCCTGTTTGGAACTTCTTTTATTCAGCCTTTTCCGGTCCTACATGCCAGACATTGGGTACCACAAAACTTTTAATGAAAACTGCACAATTCCATGGCAACAGGGAGCAAGGAGTGTAGAAGTAGAAATGGGGAGTGGAAGCCCCATTTAGGAGAATATGTTCACTGTGATTCACTCTGAGTTGTTCTCAACTCATTAAAGTCAAATGATCCATGCATGAAAGTGAGGAGTATCTTCTTGGAACTCTTCAACAATGCAGGACTTGGATAGCTCACATACGCAGACGTATATCTATATCAAACTTTTTATATTCTGGTCTGCTCTGTGTCACATTACGTGTGTACATGGCACAAGGCTTCAGCTTCGTCTCCCCAGAAGTAAACACGTCATAATGACTAGGTCTCCCTTCTGCTATTACTTAGAGAGCCTTCAAACTCTCCTGCACAAAACACTCCATGGCACTGCTTCTTCTTGCAAGAATATATTACATGTTTTCAGAATATCTTAAAAGTTCCTTCTCTCCCCAGCTTGTGACAGAGCGAAACAAGGGAGTTGGAATACTGTTTCAGCAGGGAGTGGTTCCAAAGAAATCTTGGAATGTAGATATAATAATGAGAAAAACACCATAAATGCGTTGAACGTGATTTGAAGTTGACATGCCACACTGCTGCTGTGACAGCCCAGCCTGTTCTGCTCAATAGGCTCTCAAGACCCAACAAGTCATCCGGTGACTCAGGCAATTCCTAAGCAGAGACAAAATGCCCTGTTCAACTTGTATTTCTGAAGCTGTTACTGGGTGGAGCCCTTTGTGAGCCAGCTGGTTTATTTTTGCAAAACAACTTACAAAGAATTCAATCAGCAAAGCAAAACAAGCTTGCAGCATTCCAGACGGATTCTCTAATCTAAATATGAAATATGCGAGTTGTAGCCCGTAGGCAAACCACCAATGAACATGGGATTGTGATAGGCCAATTGAAAAACTGAGGCTGGCAAAATGAAACAGAATTTCATTAATTATTTAAATCAGAGCATCAAATATTTTAGAACTATGGCAGTTTGTATTGATGGAATGTGTTCCACGGGCAACCTGCTTAATAAACTCTATGTACTATTAAAACAATTAAGCAAATGATAGCCTAAGGTTTATGAGCTGATACTTTAAAGGTTGAAAACCCAAGGTATTTTGAAAAAAAATATTTGTTTATTTAGTCATTTATTTAATGAGTGAACTATTTGTGTGTGAGTGTGTGTGTGTGTGTGTGTGTGTGAGTGTGTGTGTGCGCGTGCGCGCACGCGCGCACGCACGTACGTTGGATATGGTCTGGACAGAGAACAACTTGTATTTTTATACTGTGCCCCAGGAAGTCAGCTTCATCCACTCCTCCACAGTAAGCATTTAAAGGAGCCAAATTAACACTGAAGAGCAAAAAAGAAAAAAAAAAAAAAAGGACATATAATGTGGCCATATCAGAAAGAGGGACAATGATATCTAGTAACTCCCCCAATTTTTTGTCTTTGAAGGTTCTGACATGAGGGTAGAATTGAGAGACATATCTAACTAAACAACATGGTTTCAGCTCCAAGTCTCTCAGCCTGCAAGGTCACCTCCCAAGTTGTTTCTCCTCTGGGTGCCACCAGGGTTTATGCCAACAGGAGATTCAGGGGGAAAATCCTAACTTCTCTCTTTCAACAGGCGGACAGTCAAGTCTAGAGATTCTCTTTAAGCGTTCGGTTCTCCTTCCACCACGTGGATCTCAGGAGTGAACTCAGGATCTCACATTTGACCCCAGACACTCTTACCCGCTAAGCCTTCTTACCAGTGCTTGTGGCAGTTTTAATTATGCCCCTAATTGTTATTCACTTTTCACTGACAGATATGCTTACACTGGCAACACAGATGGGATTTCTTAAAACAAAACCATGAATGGTGACCATGAGTGTCCATTTGAAACCCGCAAGGCTTGAGAACAGAAGTGTTCCTGGTTTTAGTTTTCTAGTTTGGGAAGATTTGCATAGACAGAGATCCCTCAGAGATGGAAATCAAGTCTAAACATGAAATTGATTCTGTTTCATCTCCACCTTGGGCACCTCTCCTAAAGGTAATTTTGTAAGGTATCTTCAGTGAGCCCGTGTTTTGACTGTGAGCCACCCGACTAGGTCAAGTGTGGAATTTTCCACTTGTGGGATCCTGTTGCTTAGATAGTGTCAGATTTTTGGAGCTTTTCAAATTTCAGGTTTGGGAGCTTAAGAATGTTCAACCTGCACATAATCCTTTGTGCTCAATTCCTTTAGTGATTCAGCTGGTGTTGGAAGCTTGTGTATTAAAGTGAATTCCTGAACAGCAGGTATTGCGCGGAAAAGAAAGGGGCTGATAAAAAACGATCCTGTCAAAGGAAATTGCTCTTGTAAACTCAGATACTGTATGGATTCCTAATGACTAATCAGAGTTTGTTGATTATTTTGAAGTCACTGCATTGTAGTTGATTTTTTTTTTAACTCTTTGCTTTTTTACTCTTTGGGGCCTGCCACCCAGCTCTCAAATAAACACTCAGAGGTTTATTCTTAGTTATGAACTCCCAACCTTAGCTTCGCTTGTTTCTAGTGAACTTTTCTTAACAATTATCCCATTTAACTTTTGCTTCTGGACTTTTATCTTTCTCTATTCCATATACTTTTCCTTACTTCTTTCTCTGTGGCTTGTTGTGCAGCTGGATGGCTGACCCCCGGTTTCCTTTCTCTTTTTGTTGCTCCTCCATCTTTCTTCCCAGATTTCACCTCCTGTTTATTCTCTCTGCCTGCCAGCCCTGCCTGTCCTTTCTCCTGCCTAGCTATTGGCCATTCAACTCTGTATTAGACCAATCAGGCATTTTAGACAGGCAAAGTAACACAGCTCCACAGAGTTAAACAAATGCAACATAAAAGAATACAACACATCTTTGTATTATTAAGCAAATATTTTGCAGCATAAACAAATGCAACACATCTTCAATGAATATTCCATAACACTGCATGATCACTTTTATTTTGAAAATTTAAATAACTACAGAAAGGTTAAAGAATAGCTGCAAACAGAAGTTTCTGTCCTCCCTGGTCCTGCAGCCATTCAACCCCAAAGAAACACACAGAAGCTTCTATTAATTATAAACTATTTGGCCTATTAGTTCAGGCTTATTATTAACTATCTCTTATAACTTAAATTAACTCATAATTCTTGTCTATGTTTAGCCACGTGGCTTGCTATTTTTTTTTCAGTGCAGTAGCCTCGTCTTGTTTCCTCTGCTTCTGGTTGATGACTGCCTCTCTCCCTTTTCTTTTCCCAGAATTCTCTTAGTCTGCTTGCCCTGCCTATATTTCCTGTGTGGCTACTGGTCAACCAGCATTTTATTAAACCAATATCTTTACAAATCTTTACAGTGTATAAGAGCATTATCCCACAGCAAATAGCAAATGCACACACATTTTATTTCACTTAAATTCAAAGTTTTTAGTATTTTACCATATTTTGCTTAATTTGCCTATGCACATATTCAGGCATGCATGCACACATACATACTATATATACATATCTGGAAATTGTATTTGTCTTATTGAATTTTCCATTCTGCATTTTGAAAAAATTCAACTGGCTATTCACATATGTGCACAAATAGAGAGAAGACAGATCATCTTAAACCAAGGCTATGTATTTCAAATCCACAACTGTTAGTACACTTAAGAAAACTGACATTAATCATAAATATTGACTTATGAATAAACTATATCAGATTTTCTCAAATGTTCTAAAAATGGCTTGTATTCATATTTTATTTTTCCTAATCTTGTTTTCAACCCAGGTTTGTTTCTTGTTTTATTATTTTTCTTTAGATTCAGATTATAGCCCAATTTAAGAATATCTCTATGAATACCAGGTGGCACACACCTTTGTTCCCAGCACTGGGGAGGTAGAGGCAGGGGGATCTTTGTGAGCTCCAGGCCAGCCTGGGTTATGTAGAGAGAGCACATTTCAAAAACAAAACAAAAATTTATGAGATGGGTGTGGTGGTGCACACCTATAATTCACAGTTCTGAGGCCAGCCAGTTTAATAGGCCAGACACAGACATACACAGGCACACACACACACACACACACAAATAAATATACACACACACTTCTCTGATAGTGACTTTTTTCATGAGTCTTGAACAATTGTCTCATAGTCTAGATTTTTATATTAAACTTTGATTAAATGAATTTGGAAAATATTCTTGTGTTACTGTTACATTAGTATTGAGAATTAAATTTTAAATTTTCTTTGATATTTTTAGCATCCCTGGCAAAGAAGTATATAGACATTTTGAGTTAAAAATAAGTATAATGAGCAGTATGGACCTGCTAGCGAATACATTTGTCTTTTTAGGAGATTTTGTTTTCCTGAGGACAGGGCATTTCCAGCCTTCTTAATCCCATGCAAACGGTCAGGATTTATGGTTCCTCCTTTTTATAACAGTCAACACTTATAGGCATGTTTATACAGCTTATCATCCACACCCTACTGAGTCTGCAAAGTCATCTGAGAATCCACAGGCTCAAAATAAATAGCAAGTGAAGGACTCTACAAATAAAGGAACATTGCAGTCACAGCACGGCAATTTTAAATACATTTTCTTAATTATTTAAATTGTTCTAACAGTGTTTGAGTTACAGGTGTTCATAATTGTTCTTGTCTGTTGGGGCGCTACATAGACTGGGTAGCTTACGAACAGCAGAAATGGCTGGCTGGGAAATCCCGTGCCGCCATCCATGTCTCAAGAGGAGGACAAGTTTCTTGGTTCACAGTAGCGTTCCTCTCAGTCTGTCCTCGTGCAGTCAAAGGGGCAGCAAAGAAAGACATTTTTAAAAGGTTGCAATAAAGAGAAAAAGCTACACTTTCTCTCTCTTCCTATACTCAGTAAGAAATATTTCAGTAATCAGAAGTCTGTGGAGTTTTCCTCACAACCAACAGTGTCCCCCAGTTCAGCTGAATTTTGACATTCCTTGGAGACGTCGTCAGATTCACAGGCTGAGGGCTGATTCCCACAGATGGTGCCCATTTTAGACACCAACAGTCTAGGCCTCTGGGCAAAGGACAGGCTATGAACTGTTCTCAGCGCCCCCACATCAGGTTTGGTTAATTTGCTACAGTGGCTCACAGAATTCAGGAAATGCTTTGCTTATGCTTTCTAGTTTATCTAAAGGATAAAGAGAGTCAGTCAAATGAAGAAATGCCCCAGGGATCCTATGTGTCTCTGAGTGCCCTGCTGCCACAGCTCCTCCATGTGTTCAGCAACCTGGAAACTCTTCAAAGATCAAGCTGTGTTTTTGTAATAATTATTCTCTTTGGCCCCCCGATCCCTACTGCTTGATCTTTACCTTTATTCCACTTGGCCTTTCCAGGAATCAGCAGTCTTTCTGCGACTATGGAGGACCCCCCCCCCCCCCCCCGTCATCTCTTTGGATAAGCTCGGGTATTTGACTCACTATGAGGAGAAAACTCACTCCTATCTCCTCTTATTTATTACTTTCCCATTGTTGTGAGAAAACACCCACGACTTAAGGGGGGGGGGGCTTAAAGGATTTATAGTCCCTTATGGCAGGAGTCCCATGGAGTTCATGGTGGCTGGACTAGGACTTTGAGACTCTGGGCAACACTGTGACCAGGAGTCAGAGAAGGCTCCAGAAGCAGGGATGGGGCCCCGCCAAAGGCTTATCTCCACTGACGTCTTCTGTCAGCTAGGTTCCACTAGGCTGAGCTCATGCATCCTGAAACAGGGCCACCAGTAGGGACAGGGTTTCAAAATGTAAGCCTGTAGGGAACATTCCAGATCTAAACCACAATACCCAACAGCACCTTAGGGATTTAAAACCTCTGCAATGGGAACCAGCAAGAAATATCAAACACACCTCATACCACAGTCACTGATTCCATTCATGAAGCTCTGTTCTCATGACCTAATCACCTGGCATCTCTTAATACTCTCCCTGTGGGGCTGAGCATTTCAACATACAAATGTGGAGGAGGGAAACCCAAGCATTCAGTTATAACTAAGCCTGTATAGCTAGCACAATTCCCAAAGACCTAAGTTTTATTCTCTCTCTCTTTCTCGTGTGTGTGTGTGTGTGTGTGTGTGTGTGTGTGTGTGTGTGTGTGTGCGCGTGCGTGTGCGTATGTGCGGGCGTGCACAAGCATGCTTGCACATGCATGTATATGCAAGCCCTAGGTGGATGTTCTGTCTTTTGCTGATCACACTCCATCTTTAGGTTTTTGAGACAGGGTCTCTCACAGTCCTGAAACTCAACAATTCAGCTAGGCTGGCCAGCCAAGGCACTTCTGGAATCCACCTGACTCCACCCCTCCCTTACCTTTCCAAGTCTGGAGTTCTAGGCAACTGCCTGATACATCTCTTCTTATTAGTTCTGGGGGTCCAAGCTCAGGTCCTTGTGCTCTGAGCCATTCCTCAGACCCTCCTATAAATTCTGTAGGGTTACCAGTGAAGCTGAGCTCCAGCTGGAGAGATTATAGTCTCTAGTCACTAATCATTTGGTCAATAGAAATGGGCTCTCGCGTACAGCATTGTCGTCTTCTTAAGCATTGTTTGCTGAATCACCACCAATGTCTGAATGAACTTAATCTTCACTTTGATTGGGTGTCTCGCCATTTGCAGCATAAGATCAATCATTGATTATGTAAGTGGAAATGACTGTGAAACTAAAAAAAATCAAGAGAACTATTGATTGCATTCTCTTTGAATCAGGTAGGCCAAAGCGCTCTCCTACCTGAAAATTGAAAATCGTTTTCTTTTTCTTCCCTCCCTCTTTTCCTCACTCCCTTCTTCCCCTCTCTCCCCTCTCTCTGTCTATATAGCTATACCTCTGTGTGTGTGTGTGTGTGTGCATGTGTCTGTGTGTGCATGTGTGTAGCTGTATAGATATAAACTGTATCCATGAACAGGTATCAGTGTGGTATTTCCATATGCACATATATCCTGCAATGATCAAATGCAGCTTCCCCTTCTCCCATTCTCCCACCACACCTTCAGACCCTTCATAATCTCCAGACTATTTTCAGGTTATTTTGTTTGTTTGTTTAGCTCCCACTGTGTGAGAAGTATACAATATCTACCTTTTTCTGTGTATTCACTTTTAAAAGCGTTTTCCAGGTCACCTGTTCGCTGCAAATGACTGGATGATACTCCGTTGTATTTATAGCCATTGTGTGTGATGCACATGTGTGAGTGTATAAATTGGTGTGCATGCAGAGGCTAGAGAAGGACTTTAGAAGTCTTCATCTGTTGTTCTCTGCTTTATTCCCTTGAGACAGGCTCTCTTGCTGTGTATATATTTTTATATGCTCTGTCTGTTGATGGACACCTCTGCTGCTTCTGTTCCCTACTGTGAATGAACATGGGTGGTGTGCAGGGTTCTCTCCAGCAAGTTGCTTTGAGTTACCGTGGATATATATGCAGGCGTAGGATAGCTGGATCATATGGTAGATCTATTTTAAAATCTACCCTACTTTTCATTGTTCTTTGCAAAAGAGTTTTCTATGTTCTGTGGACAAAAGTTTCCAGAAAAGAGCTTCAAACTCCACTGAAACTTCTGGAAGACCCTTAACTGTTAGGAGCTTCAGTGGAAAGTTTAGAATGTTACATATCCAAAGAATAATTATCTTGGGCCATCTTTGGTCCTTCAATATCCATGGTACCCTCTTCTGTACCTGACCGGATTTTTCCATGAGCACTAGGTGAATCTTTTGGAGTGTACAGTAACATCCAAGGTCTACAGTAGAGCCTCTCTACTGTATTTTCATCAGCCTTCCTCATGTTTCCACCAATGTAGTTGAAAAGTGTTTTGATTTATGACTTTCTTTATTCAGTTACTATGAAAGCTTCATGAAACAACTTCCACATTGGAATGTGAAATTTGGGGTAACCTAAATATGCATTCCTGGTCATGCTCCCTCATATTTGGCTTCAGGATAAACTATCACCTATGAGATGAGAGTTGTGGTTTTACACACATAGTTCTTTGGGGGTAAATGCTTCCAGGGTCAAGACATTTGATGTTTAACTGAAAGCCTCTCTGTAGAGTGGCAAGTCAGTGGCCACCCTACAGCTGAAAACTTCAGCCCTTTGAGCTCAAGTTCTCGACAGCAGGAGGATTCCCAGAACCCCTTGAACCAGTCATGGGACTGGTTTCTCAAACCTTTAATCGTACTTGTGCTTCCTTTCAACTTTCTCCAACCTTTCTGTCCTCTTTGAGACACAAAGCCCAGAACCAAATCGAGGATGTGGTCCTAAGCTTAGGGACAACTGCTGTGTACTTCACTCCTCTGGTGCCTCAGCTCCCTTGATCATCTTTAGAACCTAACAGACTTCCCAAATAACAGTGAAGATACCCAGTCATGGTTGAGCTTCTCGCTGAGGGTTCACCTTCGTGGACCAAAAGGCCTCCAAGTCGTCCCCAAGTGGAGCATCATGTGGAGCTGAGAAGCCCTTTAAATTGTCAGAAAAAGAACCAGGAAGTGGAGGATGATTCATACGTGAGTTGCCTGGCATTCATGTCCCTAAGACCTAGTTACTGCAAAATTACAGCTCCAAATAGCTTCTCCTGCCTACTCCAGACTTAACTGCGCAGTCCTCAGCACCAACATTGCCCTACTACCGCACTTCCTGGCTGAAAACCCCGAGAAGTGTTGCTCTGGCTTCATCTCACAGGAAGCGGATGTCTCCTTTCCAGCAGGGTTTCTGAAGAAATCTGCAACCCTATGCATGAATTTGCCTTTAAAATACAAAGTGGAGCCTTGAAAGAAGGCAGCATACTTTATTTTATGGAATTAGTACATTCTTAAAATAAAATATCACCTATAAGTCATGCTCTTGATCTACCCTTATTTTCTTCATGTTATTCAAAATGAAATTCCAGAGCTGTCTCCTAGGAGAACATAGCACTCAGTAAGAAAGAACCTCACATACCAAGCTATCAGCCTTTGAGCAAATACAGCTGAAGGAAGGTAATATTTTTATTTCAAACATTAACATTTCTATAAGCTAAGTGCCAGTGGAAGCAATGTGGTAGTTATTTTTACTTTTCAAAAACAAGTTCAAAATTCAAAGGAAAACTGCCTCTTTGTTTGAACTTAAGAAAAATTGGACGTGGAGCTATAGCTCAGCAGTCAGATACTCTACCCAGGTTCAGTCCTCACCCCGCCCTCCAACAGTGCCAGAAAAAAGGAAACATTGAGCTGAAGGCAAATTGAAGCTGTAATAAATACCTTCCCTTAATGTAGTCTATAACGTGTGCTTCTGGTGCCCACATGGTACGTCCTGAAGTGTGAGAGGAACATTTACCCCTTAAAAAACCATACTGGACAAGAAACCAAATTAATCAATAAAAACACTCATGTCACACAAATATATTTTAAGTCATTTCCCTGCACTGTACTTTTATAAATCAGATTTTCAGTGTATACTTCCACCAAAGGAGGAATATGTATTTGATGTATTTTGAGGCTATCTGAGTCATATCTTCTGATTTTTCCTCAGATTCCACCCAAAGAAGCTGTTCTTTCTTTCCATACCACCCGTCAGCCGCATCCAACCCCCAGTTCCCGTCTAATCTCAGCACCCCCTTACGTGGCCTCACTTTCTGTTAGAGATGTCTGAGATGTAAATTTGTGAGATGGGAGGAACCCCAGTTGGAAGAGGAAGAAGATGTCTAAAAAAATCCAAATTTTTTCTTAAGAAAGGTAAGCCTCATATAATAAAAAAGCCAAAGGAAGGGAAAGTCGGAGGGGAGAGAAGCAGGGAAGGAAAGCTAAGAGAGTGGAGCTGAGCATCCAGGGGGAGAAATGGCCTTTAACTGGGCAGGTGTGGAGGTAGCCTTTGGAGCCATGAAGTGGTATGAAAACAGGAAAAGAAATATGGCCGTGATGGTAAAGCTCCACCTTGGTGGAATTTAGAATCAGCTACAGACAAACTTCTTGACCTCTTTGTGAAGCATTCATTCCTCATGAAGTTTCAACCGACACGGGAAACTTGCCCTGTGTGTGGGTGGCAATACTCCAATAGACTCAGGGCTGGACTGACTAGGAGGGAGGGAGTGGGTGGAACGTCAGCACTTGGGAGTCTCTCATTGCTTCCTGCCTGTGGCTACAAGCCTCACACTCCTAACGCCATTCTCCACCACGAAGTAAAATAGAGTTTTTTTCCTTTAGATATTTTCATCAGGTATTTTGGTATAGCAATGTATATATTTGGTATGGCAATGGATGTCAAGATTAAAAAAAATGTTATTGGAATTTAAACATCAGAAATCATTTCATGTTTGACAGCCTAGTTAGCTAAAAAAAAAATGTAGAATTCACTTTAAGAAGTAATGTTGACTGTCTGAAGGATCCATCTTTACATTTGACTTGGGGACCATGAGCACTTCCTGCTGTCCATAGGCCCAGCAGGAGGGACCCTACACACAGCAGGACCTGGCTCTGATGCTCCTCCAGCTGCTGCCTCTGCAAGGAGAGACAGCATTAAAGAATGTGTCCATACAACATCTGCACCCCCTCTTCTGAAGCGTGGTCCAAGCGTGGTCCTAAGTTCCCCAGTTTGAGCCACAAATTGTTCTGTAGAGACAGCGTGTGTGTGTGTGTGTGGTGTGTGTGTGTGTGTGTGTGTGTGTGCGTGTGTGTGTGTGTGTGAAGACAGGGGGTCTGTCAATCCACAGAGCAGGGTCCTGAGTGGTGAGGCCGGGCACAGAGTTCTCATCAACATGAAGGATGGCAAGAGCTCCTTCAAGGCCTGGGAAGAGGAGGGTAAGTGTAGGCAAGTGCGTCACCTGTGGTTTGTAATGACAAGGAGTAAGAGAACTACAAAATGGAGCCATCCAGAGCATCTTAAAGTTACGTCCATCTTGATAGAAGGATCAGTATCATTTATGTGGGACTTTGTTCATATTGAAATATTTAGTCATGTGGCCTTCACACCTTTATTTGTACTTATGCCTGGAGTGCCCATAAGCCATTTGGCTGTAGAGAGAACCGTGTGTCTCCAAAGTTTACAGTAATCATATTCAGAAGGCAGGCATGTAAACTAGGGCTGTGACCAAGCTTTGGGCAGCTCTACCCAAGTTCACCCTGTCACCTGGTGATTTGGGATTTGGGGAGGCAATTAGTATAAGAAGCATTGCTGAGGGGAGGGGCTTGTGAGGGAATTTGTGCCCTAGAAAGGAGAGGAAGAGGAGGAAGAGGAAGAAGAGGAACACACCTTCACCTTTACTCTTAGCTCAGCAGTCTGAGTCAAGAAAAACATGAATTCAAGGCCAGTTTGGTCTATAGAGAAAGATCTCACCTAGAAATAAAAAATAAAGACAACAAAAGAAAGGGAGGAAGGAAAGAAGAGTAACGAGGAGGAAGAAAGACCCAAAGGGGCATGCTTTCTCTGTCTCCCATGATGCTCTGTGTTGCCTCAGGATCCACAGAGCGCCTGTCAGCAGGCCCTTACCGCTGAGTCCCTCCCAGCAGAGAGGACCTCACCCTATGTAGCCCTTAGCTTTAGACTTCCCAGCCTCTAAAACTTTAAAAACGACCCTTTATTCTTTATCAGTAATCAAGTCTTTAGTACTCAATCCAAGAAACAGAAGACTTGTGTAAAGTAATTCTTCAGAAATACTTCACTTGCATAGGACTCCATTCTGGAAAGTCATAATCTGCAATCAAAATGACAAACCTGGCTTCAAGTCCACCTCCATTTCTTTTACCTGCTTTAACCCTTCCAAACTTCAGCAGGCTTCCTTGGGACCCTAGCTGCTGCAGCGTTCATGGAGGCGGTCATGAGGTGCATTTGTTCACGGGCCCGAAGGGAGTCCAGAAACCCCCACAACTTTCGGCTTTGACTTGCTTCACAGTACCACTCCCTCATTAACCAAAGAGTGCAGGGTAACTGCGCTGACAGAATGTGTGGCCGATTCCAGAACCTGCTTTGTAAAGCCAACAAACCTGGGTTGTTTTCTTTTGTCTCTCCTGTCACTCAGCCCTTAGTGACCAGATCACAATGGCCGCCATGTCCTCATGATAGCAAAACTAGAAGATAATGCGAAAGCACTTGTCAGACAGACACTTGTATCCAAGCTTTCTGCTGCAGGCTGACACTGAACTTTATTCCCTCTCAGACAGTTTCTCTCTTTCACTGGGATTTTGAATGTAGATGGAGTCTGTCAAGATTGAAAGTCAAATTTGTAATTACTTGGTACATTTAGGACTATTACTTCTTTAAAATGTTTTGTGTGTGAGTGTGTTAAGGGAAAAACAAGTTGTTTTTTTCTTTTCTACTCATACACTCAGTGCAGCACAAAAAGCTTTTGTGATCTGATGTGTGGGAGTTTCCACACCCTGAGCAATTCTCCAGGAGTCACCGACTGAGCGTTCTATAATTCAGTTCTGACATTATTTACCCAGAGACAGAGCCCCACGGGTTGAAGGCTCACTCCCACAATGTTCTTTATTCTTCAGGTACCAGTTGTCCTGTGGGTCATCCTTGCCCCTGACCCATGGGCCTCTCAGGTTTGACTAATTGGCTCGAATGGCTCCTGGAGCTGAGGGAAAAGCATTTTTCAGCTTTGAACTAGCTGCTTTTGTGTAGCTGAAACCAAAATACCTGACTGAGTAGCTTCAGGGAAAGAAGTTTTATCTTGTTTGTAACTCCAGAGGATTCAGTCCATGGACACTTGGCCTTATGCACTCCATCAGAACGCCATAGTGGTGGCTGCTTGCAGAGGAGGCTACTGTTCGCCTCATAGTGGAGAGGAAACAGAACGAGAGACTAGGAAGCAGGTACAACTTCAGAAGCATGCCAACAGTCACCTACTTCATCTGGGTAGGCCCTGCCTCCTGAAGTATTTACCACCCCCCTAAATGGTACTTACCAACTGAGGACCAAACACTAACACATGAACTGCCAGAGAAATTTCATATTCAAACTATAACCGTTTGTTGGAAAACATATTGCAAAAGATAAAGAGGAGCACCCAAAGCCAAAGACTTGGCCTGTAGGGCTGGCAACTCCATGATCTTCTTTAGGCCCACCATCCTGCTAGCCCCTTGGTGTGTTCAACTGGAAGCTCCTTGAGTGTTACTGTCTAAGAGTTTCTACAGAGGTCAGTCTCCAGTGATTTAGCCTCTTTCCAAAACTGGTGTATGACGGTGAAGTGGTGCTCTAACGCCATGATCATTTGTTCTTTCCGGAGACGTGACTGCATTCTAATGCTGTCTGTAGACCTCATGGACCCAAGTTTACCCCACTACCACCAATTCCAAAGTGATCCAAAGGACTTTGGATTGTCAGAGTTCTCTAGACACATAGAAGCAATAGGATGACATATATGCATATTTGTTTGCATGTTAATCAACTTACATTTAGATAGTAACAATGGCTGTCTCACACCAAGAGCCTGAGAACCTGGTAGTTCTTTAGTCCGTGGGTGAGGTGAGGCTGAAGTCCCAATCTGGCACTGAAAACTCCAGGAGGTTCCTGGAGTGCCTCTGGTCCTCCGTCAGTGATGGGAGCTTGGAAATGCTGGTTCTAGTATCAGCAGCAGCAGTGACACCAGGGTAAATCAACATGGCAGTGAGAAGAGAGGCTCTGCAGGCAAGAGAGAAAGCCAAGAGAGCGAAGGCGCACTCTCACTCAGCATGGGGACTTGCACATCGATGAACACTACCAGGACCCTTCTCTGGGTGAGGCTCCTAGTCAGGTGACTAGTTTGTGACAAGTTGACACTGAAGCCAACCTTCACAGGACTGAAATAAAGATGCAGTTGCCACTTGGTGGGTCCCCGAGGTTTTAACAAGTTGTTTCAAGAACCAGATATTAGAGCAACAGATGCTTCTGGTGCCCTTGTCACTAGGAGAGTTGAGACAGTTTTGTGTTGGGAACTGAAGCAAGGACTGATCCTGTTTCAAGTTGTACCACAGTTGGTTTGTTTATGTGGTTGATTTTGTTTTCATGGGTCTCTTTTGGGGAAGACTGATTTGTTTCCATGTAAACGCATGTAGATGTTTATATTGACTCGAGTCTTCATATATAAGATGTCAACCAATTACCCTAAACCAAACTACCACACACAGTGGCAGCAGCAGAGCAAGTCTAACAGAATAAGCACTCATATCTGAGGTCACAGAAAATATGGTAAAAGAGCAGAGGGAAAGAAAGTGCGCCTGCTCATTGAAAGTTCTGGAACTTCGTTTGCAGCTGTGTGGAGCACTGTTTGAACTGCACTGAGTTTGAGTCACTCACAGATGCACAGACACCTGCTGCTTGGTCTTCCCGGGCAGCTGACAGATACATGGAGTCCAGCCGTGGGAACACAGACTAATGCTGATGACGCTGGATTTGGACGCTGGATGGTACAGTGGGGAGAGAGAAAGTGCCTGCGACGTCTACTCTTCCTTTTCTCTCTCCTTGTCCAAGGGATTATTTAATGATCTGTTTACACAGTTAGCACATACTTGACTCTAATAATAGCCCTGGACCTGAATCATCTTTTTCACTGGCTGTTATACAGAGTCCCTAGCTGTTTCCATGACTTGTGTGGCTGGCTTTTGGTGCCATCTGGAAACCTCAGAGAATGTGCAGAGTGACCAGGGATGTTAAGTTTAGCTCTCCATGACGTGAGCAGCCTTCTATTTGTCTGCATTGACCTGCCTTTAAAATATGCAGCGTAATGATGGAGGAAACGCCACTACATACAAATGTGGTTTAACCGCACTCATATAAGACATACATTCTGTCTGAGAGTGTAGAACAAGGATAGAGTCTGTGTATGATAAGTGTATAGGGCCTTGGTTCAATACTCATTAATAATAAAAACAATAACAGCAAGAATGTCTGTCAATATTAGTATCAATGATTGATTTGACATCATTGAGATGAACATCTGTATAAATAAAGATATACTTAGTGGACTTCTGGGAGGTAGAGATAGTTTTCATTTTTTTGGTCTGAGATTTGTTATATACACACATTGAGTCTGTGAACATTCCTTGAACCAAAGATTTAAAATATGTGTTTTTTTTTTCAAAACTGGTTTTAAATGTTCATTATTTCAACTTGGGTTTTGCTTTGTTTGTGTGTGGCTCTGGAAATGAAGAGCCTTACACATACCTAGCATTTACTGTACCATTGAGGCACACTCCTACCCTCTAATGTTTTTTAAGAAGAAGAAAGTTATGATAACACACCATCTATACACACCAAGACATATTTAAGCTGTATTGAATATTGAATTAGTGTTCAGAAATGTTATAGAGGAAAAAAAAAGAGTCCAACTGATGAGGTCCTTCTGTCTATGTGTTGCTTTTATTGGTTAAAGAGTAAAGAAACTGACTTGGCCTGTTGATAGGGCAGAACTTAGGTAGGAGGGGAAAACTAAACTGAATGCTGGGAGAAAGAAGGGCGGAGTCAGAAAGATGCTATGTAGCCTCACCAGAGACCAGACACAGGAACTTTAGCCGGTAAGCCACAGCTATGTGGCAATACACAGATTAAGAGAAATGGATTAAATTAAGATGTAAGAGTTAGCCAATAAGAAGCTAGAGCCAAACAGTGATTCAATTAATACAGTTTCTGTGTGATTATTTTGGTACTAAGCAGCCGGGAACCAACAAGCCTCCTCCTTACTACACCCAACAGATATGATTATTTAACAAGAGCCTCCATTTTATGATTTTCAACTTTCTCCCACAACAGAAACATTTTCTCTATTCATAACTATAGGGATGCTTTAACTCAGGTTTTAAAATAACTGCTCTCTTTGATCTTATTTATTTTTGTTGAAAGATAAATCCTCACTCCTCCTTTTTTTTTGGAAAGTGTGGGAGAAATGGTAAAATGCTTAACGTAAAATGATGATTGAGGGGTCTGGGTGCTGCTGTGCACACCTTTTTAACCCCAGCACTTAGGAGGCAGAGGTGGCTGGAGCCTCTCATTCCCTGCATATGGAATCAAAGCTCAGTATCAACTCTTTGGAAGTCAGCCTGGAGCAGCTATAAACGCATGCAATGTTCATATGAATTTGATGAAGCAGTTGCACTTTAAGAATTATTCCAGAAGTGCCCTGAGAACTCTGAGGTTCTTCCCTTCTTCAGTCATCTGGCTAATCTTGATTACCAGCTTCCCTGGAGGAAGCAGTGCCTGTTGGTTTAGTGACGCACGCCTGGCCTGCTGGTGTGCCTGGGAGAATGTCTCAGAGGATTAACTAAGGGTGAAGACCTTTCTTGAATGTGGGTGGTGCCATCCCAGTCTGGGACCTGGGTGGAATAAAGAGCACATAGGCTGCCAGAGAAAGCCATTGGTCTCTCTCTGCTCCCCAGCCTCTGCCAGGTGAAGCCTGTGCAGCCACACACTCCTGCCTCAAGATGCTCTGCAGGTGGGCCAACCATGAGCTAAACCTCTGAGGACAAGCAGAAATCTTTTAGCACAGTGACAATAAAGTAACTAACACTCTCACTCACACAACTAATCTGTTCAGTGCAGTGTGTTTAGCTCCTGGACCTGGGTGGAGCATCACAGAAGACAAATGCAGTCATGGTTCTCAAGAGAGTTCATCTGCAAATGACAAGCCATCTAACTTACAGCTTGGTTACCTGCTTAATGTAAAATGACAAATGAGGGGGCTGGGTGCTGCGGTGCACACTTTTAACCCCAGCACTTAGGAGGCAGAGGCAGAGGCAGGTGGAGCTCTGAATTCAAGGCTAGCCTGGTCTATAGAGTGAGTTCCAGGACAGCCAGGACTACACAGAGAGATCCTGTCTCAAAACAAATAAAGACAGACAAATGAAGGCAATAATAAATTATTCATTAATTTTTGCCTCGTTTTCAGTGAAGAAGCACAAGTGGCTATGGGAATATAGACCTGAACCAGTTTGGAAATGCAAGACAGGAAAATGTAGAACAGCATGGAAGTTCATGATCAGAGATCAATTAAAACAGCAAATCTGTAAACAGAATAGTTTACTGTTGTCACTAATGTTTCAAGGGCAAAGCAGCTTGCATACATGTCCCAAATCAATGTAAAAGAATAGGTGGCGTGATGTTAGAGGGCCCTATTATAGGGAAAATAATTACAATATGTATTTAAACATAGATAGAAAACACAAAATATGCATTAATGAGTGCATGTGTTTGTGTGTCTGGCCATTCTCCACAGTCTAATCCTTACTTGCTCCCTGGCTTCTTAGGCATCTGTGTAGACATTTTGCAACATTTCTTTCAGCTGTGACAAGTGACTAAGTCCTCAAAGTAGAATAACTCCTGGAGCAGTGTGCAGGTTTGGGCTCACGGACGGTGGGCATGCTTCCTACACCCTCTCTTCCCCTCTATCTCCAACTGGAATCCAGACTTGATTGTGTTCTGCCTTTATCTATGCAGACAATGATGGTACCCTGAAAAAGCTGGGGTCACACTGGTGACTTAGAAGGAACCTGGATCTTACCATAAGAAGTATAATTCTCACAAGGACCTTGACTTGTTCACTTGGCTTTTAAAATAGAGACTGCTTTCTTGGCAGTTTTAGTTTTAGAGAGAAATTCAGAGAGATTGCAACCCCCAAGTCCTTTCTTATTTCCTCTCTTACTAATGTCTTGCAATTACATGGTACATTGCTGTAATTATGAACTAATATTTGTATTATTAAAGTCTAATCTTTACATTTTTCTAACTTATATCTAGGTAGAGTCACTTGTGTGTTTTGTCCTTAGTTACAGACTACCTGTCTATAACATCACTACTAACAAGTCTCTATATATGTGGGTTTTGCAAATGAATGATGACATGCACCCATTTTACAGTGTTGGAGCATAACCCCACTATTTCCAAGGCTTGCTTCCATGGTGTGACCCCTTACCCTGCCAACTGCCCCTTACCCAGTGTT
>NC_022018.1:6985596-7000474 GCF_000317375.1 Microtus ochrogaster
CATTCTTCCTCAACTGCACCTCTGCCAGACACTTGTTCAACTCTCACTAGAGTTTTGCCTTCTTCAGAACGCCAGGTTATCTGATTTGTACAGTGTCTGAATTTTCCCACCTTAGAAATTCTATTAGTTACTTTTCTAATGCTGTGATAAAACACCTTGGCTAGCTGGGTGGTGGTGGCGCCCACCTTTAACCCCAGCACTAAAGAGGCAGAGACAGGTAGACCTCTGTGAGTTCAAGGCTAGCCTGGTCTACAGAGTAAGTTCCAGGACAGGCTCCAAAGGCTACACAGAGAAACCCTGTCTTGAGAAAAACAAAAGGAAAAAAACCCACTTTGGCTAAGGTAACTTATAGAAGGGAAGGTTGATTTGGGGCTTAAAATTCCAGCGGGACAGGAGAGCCTGTCACTATCACGGTGGGGAGCATGGCAGCAGACAGGCAGGCATGGCCCTGGGGCAGTGGCTAAGGAAGTAGAGAGTTCACCAGGAATCCAGGAGGCTTCTGAAACCTTACATCCACCCACAGTGACACACTTCTACAGCAAGGCCAAACAGCCACAAACTAGAGACTATCAAACTCTCAGGAGACTTACCTCCACAGAGAAAAACAAATTTATTGACAGAGAAAAATGAATCTGTGTGTTTTTAACACTCCATGTTCATCCTAATTAAGTGGCTGTAAACCCAGAGCAAATTTAGAGGTATAAACTGAGACAGCAGGGACTGCCTCTGGCTGAGATTATGAAGGGCCCTTCATTATTTTTGCAAGATTAGTATTTTTAACTGTTACTTATATTATAGCTGGATAAATAATAATATACAGTATTTATAAAACTATAAAAATTTGAATTAAGTCCAGAGACATCTGAAGTAATCATGGAGTTAATAGAGGTTTATTAATATATTACATATATTATATGTAATATATATGTATATATATACATACATATATATATATATACATATATATATCTGACTGCCAGGCAGTATGTAACAAAGGACAAAATACACATGTGATTCCACTTATATGCAACTTAGGACAGGAAAGCAAAGCTAACTCTGATTTTAGAAAAACTAAATAAGAACATTAAAATATAGTGTGGAAAGCTGGAGAACTAGGATACAATCTTTCACTGGCTGCAGGTGGATTAGCTGCAAAGGCTGCTTAGGTCTGGAATTCAACCATTTAGTGTGTTCTTTTGGACAGTGGTCTTACAGTTCAACTCTTTTTTTTTTTTAAAGATTTATTTATTAAGCATCCAATGTACTGCTGGCAAGGAAGGCACCAGGTCTCATTACAGACGGTTGTGAGCCACCATGTGGTTGTTGGGAATTGAACTCGGGACCTCTGGAAGAGCAGCTAGTGCTCTTACCCTCTGAGCCATCTCTCCAGCCCCCAGTTCAACTCTTGAATATCTCCTAGAGGCTTGTGTATTGAAGATTCCCTGCTCAGCTCACAGCACTATTGGGAGGCAGTGAAACCTTGAAAGTTTGGAACCTACTGGAAGTTGGGTCACTGGGGGCATTAGGATGCCTGCCACTTCTCTCTTTTTTTCCTCTCTGCTTCCTGGTCTACAGGAAGTAATCAACCCCCTATCGTGATAATTAAATCTTCTGTGATAGCACAAAGCTAAGAAAGAGGCCTCTGCAGAGACCTTCTGTGCCTGATCCCCAGGCCTGATTCATCCCGGTGGTGTAGGCTAATGGAATGGACTGTCGGCGCTCGTGAGTAGAGGCTGCAGGTGCTGAGAACCCTAAAGAATACACACTATGCTCCAATGTGAGAACATTAGCACATCTCAGACTCCCTTACTTTATTATGAAGAGATTTGTTGGCCTGATTATTTTTAACTCTACAAGGCTGGCTAGTCGTGTGTTACGTTAGCAGTTCCCCAAAAGGAATAGCTGTTAAGGCTGGCATTGATATTTGTTAATGCTTATTGATTACTTTCAATGGGTCAAACACCATACTGGGGCTCACAGTTTCAGAGGGTTAGTGTCTAAGCCCATCGTGATGGGGAAGGGGAGTAGCAGGCTGGCAGGCATGATGCTAAGCCCTACCTGACAGCTTACATCTTGAGTCACAAACATTCAAAGTGAGCTGGGGAGTGCATGGGCCTTGGAACCTCAGAGTCCTCCCTAAAGATATACCTTCTTCAACAAAGCCACACCTAACACCAATTTAGACATTCTCATCAATTGAGAACCAGAAATTAAACTATATGGGCCTGTGGGGGCCATTCTCTTTCAAACTACCACACTCACATAACTAATATAACATATGAGGTAGATACTAAGTTAAGCTCTTGTGGCTCCTCCCACCAACCCTATGAGCTAGTTACTATTATAAGGTTCATTTCTCAATGAGGAACCCTTCCAAGGACACATAGCAAGTGTGTGGGCAGAGCCAGGGCTTATTTAAACCTAGGTTTGTTTTCATTCCAAGCATGAACTCTTAACCACACTGCTCTGTCTAGGAGGAAATGCTGGAGGAGTCCCTTGAACATAGACTTATGAAGGGAAAGCCCCAACCACAGGAACATAAGGCCTCAAGGACTTTCTTATTATCATTTAGCTAGGGAAGTTGAGTCCTGCAGTCTTTGGTGTCATGCTTCAAAGCAGGGTTAAGAAACCAGGGCTGAACTGTATTTCACGGTCTGATTGTTGCCTCACCACTATGCTTGTGTGGTGGCATTGTGTGCTGTGTCTGCCAGCTACAGAATGTCTGTTAAGTCACCCATTGTTGCTGAAAAAAAAGAACCTTTCTCCAGAAGCATAGGTGATCCCTGTGTCCCACCCTTCTCTCAAGCAAGTTTGAATTTATGAGCCTCTGGATAAGACTCCCATGACTGGAGTGATGGCTGAAATACACCATCATTTTAGGCATCCTGCAGAAAGTTGCTAAATGTATAATCTTGACACAAACTGCTTGATGAAAAGCAAGCGGTTGCCATGACATCCCAGACAGCATCTACAGCAAACATCTTCCTAATATAGTTCCTTCTAGTAAAAATAGAACGCTGAGTGATCAGTGAATTTAGGTGGGGGGGGGGCTTGAAAAATGAAAGCATTTCATTACGTTTAGGACTCTTTTTAAAACCACTATTTTAATTCTTGCCGATGTACCAGCAATCGTCCTCGGGACCCACATCACTGACACTTGCCTGTTTATTTGAGGCCTGTGTTACTGATAGCTATTAATAGATGACGATTAGAACTACTTTGTAGGCAGTTTCACCGGGCTGATGCTCGCTGTCACTAAGCATGTATGTGCTGTCTTGTCAGAGTCAGAGACTGGATAAACGAGAAGAATCCAACTCCAGACTATGTTCTTCATTAACATTCCTCCCCTCTGCACACACACACATGCATGTGCACACAAGTGCACACAAATGCACACACACATACACACACACACCCTCTTCTACATGGAAAGACAAGATACCTACGCAGTTGCATCTTTAACTGCTGTGTCCTTTAGTTTCTTTCCCAAGATTCCAAAGATAAAATGTTGGGAGAGATAAGAACAATATCTAATCATCCCCGAGGAACATAGATTTCTTTACCAGCACTTGCTACCTGGTCCCTTATTTGTTTCCTCTGGAAGTCAGGGTGGGAAAGACGAAGTATTGATATGCAGAAACTGTCCTGGCATTTATAGTAGCCAGATATAAACAATATTATAAACTCTCAAACTTGAACAAGTTTCCTTTGAGACGATGACGAAATGAATCAAAACAAAGAACAAGGCCACCATGTGGTTCACTCAATATCACATTCTCCCTCTATACTTAACTAGGTGGCTGATTATTTTCAACACTGGCAAAAGTGCCTCCATGTTTAGCCTTGTTTGTAACAGGGCCTCCAACTCCTTACCCATCACAGTTTTCCCAGCTTCTCTTTCCAACATACCACACAATTCACATTGTGTGTTTTCTCTTGAATGCAAGGACCAGTATCAACTTGTTCAACTACAGGTGAGCTCCTGGTATGCTCTGATGGAGGAAATTGGCCCCTGCATTAGTTTTCTATAGCTGTGATTAAGAACCAGGACCAAAACCAACTTGGGGAGGAAAGGGCTTATTTCAGTTTACAGCCTACAGTCCATCAGGAAGGAAAGGAGTTGATGGTGATTGCTGTTTCCCAGCTTACTCTCCAGGCTCATGTTCATCTACTTTTCTTATACCTTTGCAGATCACCTCCCTGGGGTAGAATGGCCCACAGTGGGCTGGATCCTCCCAGACACAGTATCAATTAAGAAAATGCCTCCAGGCAGTCTGACTGAGGCATTTTCTCAAGTGAGGTTCCTTTTCTCAATGACTCTACCTTGTGTCAAGTTAACAAAACAAGCAAACAAACAAAACTATACACTACAGTGTCTTCATCACTTGTAATAAATGTTTTTATTAGTCAATGTTTACTTTGCTTCTTTTCTCCAAGAAGGCAAGTTCCAGAGGGCAGGAAGCACGTCTATCCTGCTCTTGTTGGACCCTGGAGTCCAATCACTGAGGAGAAGTTGCCCGAAGAGACCACCCTCACACCACAGTTGATGTAAAAGCATGAGGATTTAATTAATTCTGTCATGACAGGGTGTTTTAGCATCCGAGAAGCCAGAAAGGCCCTGAATAGATGGTACAGGCTACTTTCAAAGCAAAAAGCCACAGAAACAAGGGGAGAGTCTGAGGGTTGTTCTTCAACTATTATGATTGGCTTATTCAATGGGCTATTACCAATAATTGGCTGGAGAGTGATTGCCAGATCAGGTGAGGTAAGAGGAAACATTTGAGGGTTACTTTGACCTTTCCCAGGGACTGAATCAAAACAACTGAGTCAACACCTAAGGGTTATCTTGCCCCTATTCAATAACTGAGTTCTATTTGGAGAACATTCACAAGGACTCAGGGAGATGGAAAATTCCCAACATTTCAGTATGTGCATGTGCAGTTGTTAGGTTCTTGGTTCCCAGGGGAGGGGGAGCACTATTGCTGAGAGGCCTCAGAATTATTTTAGAGTTCTACACAGTCTGTGACAGTTAAGTACTTTTCTTTATCTGGAGAAGGGTAGGTGTCTAATACTTTTTAAGTAAAAAAATGGACACCTAAGAAAATTCATTACACTGCGGTCCTCACCTCTCTTTTGCACATCTAAAAAGCCAGCATTTTGGCTGTAATTTAACTCCATGTCCTTTGAAGCTGCTAATATAATACAACTGGAACAGATATATAAAAGTACCCTTTACTTAATTTTGTCTTAGCGGTGCTGCCCTGTCAGGGTCTGCACTGAATAACTGCTTGCTTGCTGCCATGTACTCTGCGTGTAATAAACATAGTCCTGAAAAGATGAATGAAGCAGGAACTCTGTACGAGAGCTCATAACAGGCGGCCAACCAGTGTGATGAAGCACACTCTTAGGACATAGGCTAATAAAATCAAGAAATGGGTGTCTAGCTATCTGAAGTAACATTATTTAACTATGAATTTATTCATCTTTTAAAATATGAGGGGGGTGTTGCTGAGTTGCTGACTCAGCAGGTAAAGGTGCTCATTACATAAGCCTGGAACTCACTTAGGTGGAAAAGAGAACCAGAACCACAGAGTTGTCATCTGACCTCCATGTGTGTGCCCCTAGTGCTGTGCGTGTGTGTGTGCGCGCATACATACACACACACACACACAAATAATAATATAAATGTTAAAAGAGCTCTAAACTCTATCTTAGGCTCCTATTGGAGCCACTATTTATGTCACAATCTTATCACCACAAACAGTGTGACATCAGTATCTCTGTAAGTCAGAACCCCTAGCCCCAGATACGTTATTGATTAGCTAGAGTGCTTGAATGTATAAAGCTTTTAGCAGTTCTTCAAGAAGAAAAAGACAATTTTAAACCTGTGAAACACGTCTGGATCAAATGGTATTGATTAAGTTCCTGAGGGGGAGGATTCCAAGTGAAATCTCCGGCTGCCAAGGCCTTGCGATTTCTCTGCCAAGAGTCTGTACTGTAAATTATCTAATATGGAGACTTTTTATTTTCACAAGGTCTATCTGTGTAGCATACAGAGAACTCACAGAGCCCCTCCTGTCTCTGCCTCCTGAATGCCGAGATTAAGTGCATATGCCAGTAAGGTCCAGCTTGGAACCATTCTAGAAGCCCACACTTGAAGAGCCTTATGTATTAAGATCCCATTTCCTATCCCCTATGAACCCATGACTTTAGTCACTTAAGTGTCTGCCTCAACTAGATAAATAAAATGTTTATACAGCAATTCACGATCCCTTCAGGAATGCAAGGATTCCAGATGGGTCCTCAGCATTTCACTCAGAAAGGGAAAAGGCACGCCAAAACTCATCTGAGTCAATCTTAATTCTCCCTGCCTGTATTGTAACAGCCCAGCCACTAGACTCTCCCCCAGAAGCACTTTAGAAAATCCAGAAAGTGCAGCCATAAAAAGAATGTCCTTTGGCTAGGACAAGGTTTCAACCTTGACCTGCTCCTTAATGCTTATTCTGTGACTCAGTTTCCTCCTGTGTAGCTTGCTGGCGATATGCTATCTTCCCTATGCAATAGAGGTGGGGTTGAACTGAAGGAAGAGATGAAAAGTTTCTAAAAACAGTGCCTACGATAAAACTCTCGACCAGTGGTACTCATATGTGGCCTCAACCTAGAGAGTTGGTTTATTATTGAATAACTGACAGTTTGTCAGTTTCCTGAGAAGCTTTGTCAGAAATGGTTTTAATGTGGTTAAAAACAAAAATCTTGTTTCCCGAGTCCGTTATTTTTTCCAGGTGTCAGATAATGCCTGATAGACTGTATCAACATGAAAAGATGGTCTACTTTGGTCTTCATTCTCATGGTCACAAGAATCTACTCAAGAAATCAATAAATGCTAGCTATTGCCAAGCTGAAAGAATCCAATATTCCAAAGGTCGAGATGAAGAGAACACAGTTTTAGCAACATGAATTGACTCATCATTTACATCTGAGTCATTTGGGACCGCCCAAACTCTTCCCAAAGTTAATGCCCTTCTGAGAAATGTCCCATCAAATGACACATGTGGTATTTTAGAGTCTCTGACCTCACAGCCTGACATAAAGAACAGTCTCTCTCTGAAAAAAGAGGAATGGGAAAAGAAAAAAAGAAAAGAAACAGACGATCAAAACCCAAGCCGTACAGAAAAGGGGAAGTTGCTATTTCTGCCCACTATTCTGAGGCCATTCATTTCCCCATCCTCCGTTCTTTTGTCTTTGTAAGTTTAGCTCTGGAGGAGAGGCTTGACGTGTGGGGTGGCATTCAGATGGAGGGGTACACCTTCTTTTCTAGGATGGATTTTAACAGGTGGTACATCCTAACTCTGGGAGGTAGCAACTTTACAGTTCAAGTGAAGTCAGCATAGTGTAGGCTAGGACCACTGAGCAAATGCTAACCTAGGGGAAGCATGAGGGTTCTCAAAGGAGTGCCCCAGAGTGCGGAAAGCCACCTCGATTAGACTCAATCCGGGAGTCAAAATCCCTAACTTCCAGAAGAAGCAACAGGCACATTTAGCCTTTTTTTTATATGAGAAAATGAGAAAGGTTCATTTTAATTCACCCAGCTATATGCAACATACATTAATCTGATTTAAGATCTGTACACAGATCTCTGCAGCACACATTGAGGAAGGAGGTAAGAATAAAAGACACTTGCAGAAGAGGGAGAGGAACAGTGAATCATGAAGATGAAAGGGGGACAAGGCAGGGGACAGGGACTGTCCTCAGAATGACCTCAACTGCAAGCTGATCCTGTCCTACAGATTCTTTCTATTCAGCAGTCTTTGGGGTTGTAGCTCACAAACCACCAAGTTCTGCAGCCCAACTGGCTCGTTCAACATTTTCTAATGCTTATTTACAAAGGCACAAAACTACCTAAGTTTAGAGCAGCTCCACCATCCCACTGAGAAACCTTATAGCCATTAGTAATCACTCCCCACTTCCCGTTCTCCCTCCAGACTTAGGCAACTGCTGATTCACTTTCTGTCTCTAAGGTTCTGAGCAATATTTAAATAGATCCTGCCGATGTTGTGACTTCTTTCATTTAGCATTATTTTCCCAGGATTCATCTATGTAACACACTGACTTAGATCAGGCTTTTTCTTCTAGGCTACCACCAGCTCCCAAAACATGACAGAGACTTCTATTAGTTATGAATGCATGGGCTAGCTTAGTCTCATTTCTGGCTAGCTCTTTTAACTTAAATTAACCTATTTTCTCTTTATCTACCTTTTGCCTTAGGACTTTTTACTTCCTTACTTTCTGTATATCTTACTTTCACTGCTTCTCCTGGCTGGCAGGCAGCTGACTGGAGACTGGCTGGTGGCTCCTGGCTTCTTGCCTGGAACGTGTCCCTCTCTTTTTTTTCTTCCCTCCTTTCTTCTTCTCTTGTTCTTTTCCTATTTGTTCTTTGTCAAGCTTAGGCCCCAGCCCCTTGAATCTATCCTAGCACCCTGACCCTGAGATTTAGCACTCTGGACTCCAAATCCCAGCAGGCCAGGTCCTGACCCTTCCCTGGGGGGAGGGGGGTCAGGACCACTCCCCACGGTATTTAAATGAGCTGCCAAATAAAGGAACCCAAGGTGTCCTTTTCTCCCTTTTGGTGGTTGCCCTTGTGCGGCTTTCCAGTTCCCCCTTGGGGCCGCCCGAGAGTGCAGAACTCCCATTAAACCTGGATATTTCTTAATCCAGGCTTGTTTTGATTTGGCTTGATCGGGAATTTTGCATAGGCAGGGAGCCCTGATGATCCCTTTCCTGTCTAGCTATTGGCTGTTCAGCTTTTTATTAAACCAATCACCTTAGACAGCCAAAATGGGGGGGGGGGAGCAACACATCTTTACATAATTTAACAATGCAGCAGAAACAAAAGCAACACACCTTTACACTGTTCAAGTAGTATTTTGCTGCATAAACAAATGTAGCACATCTTTGTCTGGTTAAGATAATGCGCCACAGCACTTTCGTATCTCCTGTGCATATACCTAGGAGACTTCTGGGTCCCCTAACTCCACATTGTCACTTTGAACAGCTGCCCAAGTCTCTGACATGGGGGCGGCCTGGGTTCCCATCCTCACCCTAGTGGGTACCCAGTGGGTACAGTTCCTAAGTTCTTGGGCTCACTAATCAGCACATGTTATTGTTCTTTGAATTTTATTGAGACATGATTTTTGACACAATACAGCTTGCCCATGAAAGTGTCCCCTCCAGCGGTCTTTAATATGTTTGTTCAAAGCCATCAACACAAGGCTCACATCGTCTCTCAGTTGCAGGAGAAACAAGTTAGCCCTCACTAACTGCCCTCCGTTTCCCCAGCTTCTTGCCCCCACAGCAGAGGGTGGCAACTAATCTACGTTTTGCCTCTAGATTTCTGCTTTTGTTTTGTTTCATTACAGACCGTTCAGTGACTACAAGCTGGATGTAGCTGTGGTTTTGACTGCATTTTCTTGAAGAATTGTGAAGACTCTTGCTCAGTGGTTACTCCACAGGCTTGTGTTTCCCTTAGTCTTAAGGTCCCTGGCCCATTCTTCAAGCTTGAGTTGTCATTTTGAACCATGAGTTCTTCCCACCTGTCTGGACAGGTTCCCTATCACACACGCAAACTGACAGAACTGTCTGCTTTCTGTGCATCTTCTTTCCACTTGGTGAGGTCACTCTCTTGACCTCTTTATTCCTGGTAAAGCATCTCTTCAATCCAGAGTGTGAGCACATCCATAGATTTGACTTTTCACTTTCTCCTCAAACCCAAAGGCTTGCACTTCTTTTTTTAGTGTTGTTTTAGATGCAAACAGCCTCGGTCCGTGTTCAGCTCCCTGCCACCCCTCCCCCAACCACTTGAATAAGCAACAGTGTTAGTCAATAGATCCTGCCATGAAAAGGCAGGTACCTTCAGGAAATATAAGCGTATATGTGGCAAAGCCGCCCAGATCTGAAGGCAGGCTTCCTCCTTTCCCTGGAATTCACATCTTTTTTTTTTTTTTTTTCTATTTCTGCCAGGGTTAGAGCTCAGACAGTTGCTCTGGCAACTGTCCCCTAAGGCTCAAGCCCTCTTTCATTTCAGATGGATATCTACATTTGTAAGCAGAGCCTCACTGTGCCACCTTGAACTTGAGATCCTCCTACTTAGCCTCCAGTTTTGGGGTACTACAGTGGTGTTCTACCATGTCCAACACATTAGACTTTAGTTGTGAATGAGATCATTATTTGAATGCTTGCAACATGTTTTGTTCATCAAGAAACTGCGTTTTACACATAACCAGAAGGGGAATTCCCGAGTCACAAGATAACTCTGTATTTCTCCCTTTGAAGAATTGCCAAATATGGACTTGGGGATGGCCCAGTGATTAATAAGGGTCTGGAAAATGGCTCAGTGGTTTGGAATGTGTATTGCTCTTGCAGAGAACTTGAATTAGGTTCCCAGCATCCATACTGAGCAATTCCTAACTGCCTGTAATTCCACCTCTAAACTCTGAGGGCACCCACACTCACAAGTTCACACACCACCCCCCACCCATATCCACAAAATTAAAAATAAAGTAATTCTTAAAAAAGAATTAAAAAGATCCAGGCAGTGGTGGCACACACCTTTAATTCCAGCACTCCTGAGGCAGAGGCAGGTGGATCTCTGAGTTCAAGGTCCTCCTGGTCTATGGAATGAGTTATAGGATAGCCAAGCCTATACAGAGAAACTCTCCCCTTCGCACACACACAAATTTACAAAAGAAGAAAAAGAAGTACCAGATACTTTTCTTTAGTTTTGAACACTGCACATCAGAAAGTATCACAGGTTATCTGGCATATAAAAGTTTCCTCAGGGAGGATTCTAAATTGAATGTGGTATAATTAATTAGCTAGTCATTGGTCTATATTTAAAGTGTTAAGAGTGGTGGCGCATGCCTTTCATCCAGCTCTCAGGAGGAAGAGACAAGCAGATCTCTGTGAGTTTGAGGCCGGGCTGGTGTACAGCGTGAGTTCCAGGACAGGTAGGGCTACACAGAGAACCCTGTCTGGAAAATAACAACAAAGGATTCGCTCGCTCCTTTTAATTCTGAGTGCATGTGCGTATTTGTCCTCCCTGGAAAGATGGAACTGATGAAAGGGTTACATACAGTTTTTTTTTTAAAAAAAAAAAAGTCCAAAAAGGGACTGGAGAGATGACTCAGAGGTTAAGAGCACTTCCTGTTTTTCTCGAGCCCAGGTTTGATTCCCAGCACCCACATGTAGGCTCACAACTGTCTGTAACTCCACTTCCAGGGGATCCTGTACCCTCCCTGGTACCAGACATACACACATACACAGATGTCCATGTAGGCAGCACACACAATTAAAAAAAAAAACAAAGCTTTTTTCATTCTTTAAAAGTATATGCAAATGCTGATCAGTGTGACTAAACTGTGGTGTTTAAAACAGGGGTAAATTAACCACAGATCATCTTTTTAAAAATAATATATTTCATCTTAGAATTTTTTGTATTTCAAGTGTATTTGTTGAAGATGTTATTAGTAGAGAAAGAGATCAAATTTATACATAACTACATACCTATTAACCTGCTACTAAGAATGAATGAACCTTTAATCCTAGAACTCAGGAGGCAGAGGCAGGTGGGTTTCTATGAGCTCAACTCCAGCCTGGTCTAAATAGTGAGTTCTAGGATAGTCATAGCTACATAAGAGACCCTATCTCAAAAACAAACAAGCAAGCAAACAAACAAAAAGAGTGAATGATAATAACATAATATTTATGCTTTCTTTCCCCCATTTTATAAAACATAAGATGAAAACACACGGTTTAGCTTAAGAAAAGAGGACATTCATTTATTGACATATAGAGGCTATGTATAAATTCATGTTTCTGTTTTGGTTTCAGTCTTATTACAAAGGATATGAATTGCTTCAAAATGAAAGCACTGATTGATTTCAAGCAAGAGCACAAGTTCCTCTTCAAATATTGACTTCCCATGCATAGACTGCCAGATTACCTATGAGGAAACTCAACAAGGGAAAGAGTTTGGTGACTCTCGTTTGTATTAATTATTTTTGAGTTATTTTGACCAAATTCCAGGCAGAGACAACTTCGGAGAGGAAAAGCCCACTTTGGATTAGATAAAGTTCAATCCATTACAGTGGGGGAAGGCATGGATGGGAGTAATTCTGTGTGGAAGTTTGTGGCCAAGATCCTTACAATGGTGCCAACTAGGAAGCGGGGTGCACAGGACAGAACCAGAGGCAGGTATGACTTTCAAAGGCTTAACCATAATCACCTGCTTGTGCCATCCAGGCCTCACCTAAAAGCTCTGCAGCTTTCAAATTAGTGTGACAAGATGAGCCCTGTCGGAGAATATCCTGATACAAACCACAGCACCTGTCTGTACACAGCTATTGTCTAGAAAATGGAGAGGTTCTGTGGGTTACATCTGTGTGATAAATTCCGGGTGGCCGTGGGTAAGAGACAGCTAACCCAGACCTGAATGGAAGAAGCAAGATGTGAGGAGAGGGCTAGAAATAAGGTACACTCCTCCTCAAAGGACACTGTACACTATAAAGAAACTTATCCAATCTAGATATAACCATACTGTTATTGATACAAACACCAATAGTGACTGCTAACATTTATCCGGCTGATTAAACACCAGCAAGGAAAATAATCACATCTTAGCTGCTTTTCTGTGGCTTTAGTGAAATAGACTACCAAAAGCAACTCAAGGAAGGAAGGTACAGCCAACCCTGAAAGGGCAATCAGGCAGCAGGACCCTGAAGGAGCTTCTCTCATGGCATCTCCATCAGGGAGCAGAGAGTGGAGCAGCTCACATGGCATCTCCATCAGCAAGCAGAGAATGATAAATGTTTGTGCTCAGTTCACTTTCTTCTTTTTCTAGAGTCAAGGATCCAAACCCACTTTAAGAATGGGTCTCCCCATGCCAGTTAATCTAACCAAGAGAATCCTGCCAGCTGTGCCTAGAGGCTTGTTTCCTAGGGGACTCTAGATATTGCCAAGTTCACAATCATTATAAGCAAAATATAAATATAAATAATAATATAAATATTCCAGTTTGGGAAGGGCTGGGAATGTAGCTCAGAAGGTAAAGTGTTTGCCTATCCTCTGCAAGGTCCTAGGTCAACCCTTGGCATTGAGACAGAAAAGGAAAGACAGAGAAGCCATGGGAGCTGGATTGGTTAGTTTTGAATCAACTTGACCCAAGCTAGAGTTATCTGAGAAAAGGGAACCATGACTGAGAAAATGCCTCTATAAGACTGGCCTATAGGCAAGCCTTAGGGGTATTATCTTGATTAATGATTGATATGGGGAGGCCTATCCTTGGTGCCACCCTTGGGAAGGTGGTCTTGGGTGCTACAAGAAAACATTTTGAGCAAACCATGAGCAACAAACAAGCAAGCAGCATTCCTACAGGGCCTCTTCTCCTATCTCAAGGTTTCTACTTGATTCCTGCTCTGATTTCCCTGGATAGTGAACTATAAGACTATCAGACATTTTCTTGATTAATGATTAATGTGGGAGGGCGCAGACCACTGTTGGTGGCTGGTGTGGGAAGTTCTTCTGTATATGTGCTGCTTTTATTGGTTGGTGAATAAAGAAGCTGCTTTCGGCCAAAGGCTTAACAGAATATACCCAGGCTGGAAGAGAGATATATAGAGTAGGCAGAGTCAAGGAGAAGCGATGCAGCCCTGCTGGAGAGAGATGTCGGATGCTGAACAGAACTTTACCATAATCCACAGCCATGTGGCGATACACAGATTAATAGAAATGGATTAACCAAAGATATAAGAGCTAGCTAGCATACGTTTAAGTGATTGGCCAAGTAGTGATTTAACTAATATAGTTTCTGTGTGATTATTTTCAGGGGTCTGTGTTGCCAGAAAACAAACAAGTGGCCTCCCACACCAGGTGGCGCTACCCCTAGGCAGGTGATCTTGAACTGTATAAGAAAGGTGACCGGGCAACTCATATTGATCAAGCTGCTCTACCATGGCCACTGTGCCAGTTCCTGAATCCAGATTCCTAACTGAACCCCTGTCCTGACTGTCCTCAGCAATAGTGAGCTGAGAGTTGTAATCTGAAATAAACCCTTTCCTCCCAAGTTGTTTTTAGTCATGTTGCTTTCTCTCAGCAACAGAAAGCCTGAGATCAGAGCCACATGGGATCTTAAGCAGGAAGACAAGAGAAATTTAGTCTTTATAGATGTAACAATACTGTTACTGATACTAACACCAATAATGGCTGCTAACATTTATTTCGCTGATTAAACACCAGGGAAAATGCCAATGCTTCACAGCATGTGTTTTCTGTTTTTCAAGTAATGTCACTGTAGCTAACCATAAAAGTCATATCAATTATATTAGAGTTGTCAAAGTGGAAGAGAAAAAAGCGAGGTTGCTTGAGGAGGGCTTACTCTTTAATGACCAACCCAAGTGAGGCTTCATGCAGAAATGGACTGCAGTGTAGGGATAAGTCCTGCCCCTTAAGACTGTGTCTTAACGCTGTAGGCCAGCAGAATGCCTTTCCTTCAAAGAGCATATGGTTATGCAGGAACAGTAGTTAGGCTACAGAAAGTAGGTTTGAATTATGTATGATTTAATTCATTTCTCTATAGCATGGTTCTGTTAGCTTACATGTGCTTACTTCTATGTGTGTGTATGTGTCTGTCTGTATATGTGTCTGTGTGTATGTATCTATGTGTATTGTTTGTATGTGTCTGTATATGTATGTCTATGTGTGTTTGTGTGTGTGTGTGTATCTGTGTTTGTGTGTTATAGTGAGAGGGATTTGGTAGGGAAGACTTTGGATAATAATACAAACACAGGCCTTGAATCATAAGGGTGTGCTCATAGTTTTGTGAAGA
>NC_022018.1:7001406-7004653 GCF_000317375.1 Microtus ochrogaster
CCCACCCCACCCCCAAGTTCCCAATTTTTGCCCGGCAATCTTGTCTACTTCCCATACCATAAAAGATAACAACTATATGTTTTTCTTTGGGTTCACCTTCTTATTTAGCTTCTCTAGGATCCCGGATTATAGACTCAATGCTCATAATTGGTCTCTAGCCACAAATAAGGATAGTAGATTTTAAAATTATATTATTATTATTATTGCTAGTATCTTTATACTGACAGGTTCTTTTGAAGGAGTTATTACCTATGGAAACTGACAATTGACAAGATACTGAATTTTTGTTTGTTTGTTTTTCGAGACAGGGTTTCTTAGTAGCTATGTAGTCAGTCCTGAAACTTGCTCTAGAGACCAGGTTGGCCTCAAACTCACAGATATCTGCCTGCTTTTGCCTCCCAAGTGCTGGAATTAAAGGTGTGAGCCACCACCACCCAACTTGAAATTTTTAGGAACTTGCTTTGCAAGACACAAACTGGCTATCACTCTAGAAACTTTTTGTTTTGTTTTGTTTGAGACAGAATTTCTCTGTATCGTGCTGACTGTCCTGGAACTTGTAGACCAAGCTGACCTGAAATTCAAAGACATTCACCTGTCATGCTTCCTGAGTGCTGGGATTGAGTGTGTGTGCTACCGTGCCTGACTTTCCAGAGACATTTTGAAATGCTAGCAATTGCTAGAAGTGCCACTTAAGATGAAAGGTACTGGGTCATGGAATTGGAGGTTCCCACCTGGTTTCTGGGGACTGTTAATTCTGTGGAGTGCTTGACAAAGGATCACAGAAGCTAGGGCAGTGGGGAGGTCTTGCAGGCCATCAGATGTTGGCTAGTCACCAATATAGAAGTAGTGCAGTATTTTATTGGGAACAAGTATGGTTGTACTAGTAGGTGTTGGCTCAATACCAGCTATGTAGAATGGGCTAGAAAGAGCTATACAAAGGTGGTGAGATGGAGGCATGTACACAGGATTACAGGGGAAAACATGTCTGGAGAAGAGTTCATTTGAAAACAATCAGCAAACGTAACATCTCCCAAATAGACTTATGTTCCATGGAAAATGAGCCAGAACCTCGGAAGGGTCATAAACATAGCTCACTTTAAAGAAGCAGATCACTTATCATAGCAGAATCAGATGAACTCCACTTTAGAGGAGCCTTTGCTCTGATTGTCATAAATCAGAGCCTACAACTGTCAGCGATGGATGGCTGTTTTCAGATGTTTACTGAACTCTTAGAATACATCAGTGCATTGACAGAGGGCATCGGGGAGCATTCTCCTTTGGCTGGGCATTGTGTCTGTCAAAGGGTAAGGCAGGATGAGGGTGCCCCAGGTCTGCCTCTGCTGCTGTGTGCTCTCTGACAAAGTAATGCACTTGTTAGAATATTGGTTTAACCACCCTAATAGCGAACAAAATAACAGTGAATTGAATCAGATCCATTATTTTCCTTTTACTTTAGAAATAGGCAGTACAGGGCCCCAAGTCAGCTCAAAGGGAAAGGCATGTGCTATGCAATCCTATTCACCTCAGACCCATCCCTGGAACCAACTCTGGAACAAAGTTATCCCTACTCCTTCTTATTCTTCTTCCACCCCAGGGCCAGTTGTATAGCACTTTCTCCAAACTGCTACATTCCCTGTAGTAGGGAGGTAGAGGCTCATGAGACTAGGAAGGTAAAAATACTTCTTATGTCGGGATAAGGTAGTAACTTGGAAGACTGTCAAAGGCCCCTCTCCAGCTTCATAGGAGAGTAAACAACTGTTGAGAGAAGAGACTGACAACCAGCCCTGCCAAGAGGACACTCTTGAATCTGTTGAGACACCAGCAAGTTGTGTATAGGGATCCATGAATAGAGCTTTCATGAACTGTCACCTGCTCACAAAACATTGTGAGTGTTAGGGTGGGCTCTTCTCTGTGACACAGTGACAGGACTTTTGAGTCATCCCTGCTTCCGTCACCCTTGGCCCAGACTCCTGGTAGTAAACCAAATAAAACTCATTGGGTCACCATATTGGACTTTGGTACAATTGCTACTTTGATAGGCTGTGAATTCCCTTTTTAAGTTCTGCAAGTTGTTTCTCCCTACAAAAAGTCCCTCACAGATAATTCCCTCATGTGTCCACATTGTGGTCACATAAACACACACAGTAATAACAATACATGTTTCAAAGTAGGAAGTATAAGCTTTATGTGGTCATCCACAGACTTGAATTTTTGTATGTCTTAATTGCATTATTGAATTCAACATCACATATCTGTACTCTTATCATATGGACTATGAGACACAGATGGTGGCAGAAGACACAAGGTTAAAGGGAGTGGTCTACAAGTTGCAATCACTTCTGGCCACATTCTGATGACTACAATTCAATCCCATGACACATACAGCAACAAGGGAGACTCAGAATTGTCATCCTCAGGCGGTCAGCCACGTGTCCAGCAATACACACAGAGGTTGGAGTGTCAGAAATAGAAAGTCTAAGTGGATATTGAGGCATACTTAGCAAACCCTATCACCTTTATAAAAATCTTAGTTTCCACTGTTGAAATGTCAATATTTGTAGTAAGTAATCAGCCTATGAGAAAAAAAATAACAACCAAAAATGCTGTAGGTACTCAGTAAAAGTTAGGTTCCTCTATCCTGAATTCACACAACAACAGGTATTTCTTATCTGCCTTACTTTTAGGACTTCCAGTTCTCCAATAATGACACTGAGACTTATTAATTATGAAAGTTTTGCCTTTAGCTTAGGCTTATTCCCAACTAACTCTTATAACAAGCACACAGCTTAATTAACACACAGTTTCTATTAATCTACATTCTACCACATTCTTTCTATCTCTCTTCCTTTCTGTACTCTGACTTCCTCAGTGTTGGTGTCTCCTGCCATGCCAGATTCTAACCCTGAGTTCCTCGCTGCCCAAAAGTCCCACCTAACCTCTTTTGCCTAGCAGCGACCATTCAACTTTTTATTAAACCAATCATAACAATGAATCTTCACACAGTGTAAAATATCCTGCAACGTTTTCCCCTTTTTGTCTAAATAAAAAGGAAACTCTAACATAGTAAAGTTATATATAAAAATAATTATAGCCAGGCAGTGGTGATTGCATGCCTTTAATCAGCACTTGGGAGGTAGAGACAGGCAGTTCTCTGTGAGTTTGAGGCCATCATGGTCCACAAAGTGAGCTCCAGGACAGCTAGAGCTGTTACAGAGGAACGCTGTCTTGAAAAACCAAAACAAACAAA
>NC_022018.1:7005323-7015457 GCF_000317375.1 Microtus ochrogaster
CCCATGTAAAGGGATCAGCATATATGTAACCTGTCTTGTAGTTTTTCTTGGCCCTATTCTCCTGAATATTAGGTGTCCACAAATGGATATAAGTAATATGTATTATTTTGAGCCATTGAGTTTCTGGGCAGTTAATCACAAGCTATAGATTACTAATATACTATTGATCTTTGGTAGGTGTTTTGGTAAACTTGCCATCCATTTCCTTTCCAAATTTCCCTCCACTTAATCTGTAGAACATTTTCTTAGGTGAATCATTGCTAGTCTTCAGATAAGATGTCCTAAGGAAACTGAAGGTGTGGATTCAGCTCAGTTCTGGCAGCTGAGCTGTCACGGTAAGCAGTGAGATCTCCCAGTCAGCTGTTGATAAGACTGAAGACTTTTCGGAGTGGTTTCTCGACAAGTGAGAGCAGAAGTAGTTTCCCCTTCAACTTGCTCCACTTTGTTTTGTGAGTGAGAAACAGGATTTCTTTTTAGACTGCAAGACTTTGATACCCATGGTTCCTACCCTGCCGTGTTATGAGCAGCAGCTGCAGGTGCCCTGCTACGAATGCACCCATTACATGATACCCAAGACGGTAACATTTGTGAAAATTACACAAGATGACAAACTAGTTCAGAAGTGACTAACTGCTCAACTTTAATTTCTCCTCGATTCCCTACCTTGTTCTTTATGCCCAGACAGTGCTGGCTGCCGTTGGGGTAGGACTGACCTAAGGTCACTCAACTAGACTGTGAAATGACTAACCTGCGTTTTCTAGTGACAGCATAAGTGTGGGTCACAGAGTTGAAATGATCATGTCCTGGCCTGTTATTTATTAAGGCAGCCTCATGATCAGTTTGCTGCAATAGTTTTACACACAGATTCCAGTCCTATGATGTAGCTGGTTATATTAGACCTGATTCTAAACGTTCTTTGCTCCCTCGCCTGTCTTTCTTCCGAACTTTCCCTATCGTCAGAAGAGGTCTTTTCTTCTTTTGACCTGTTTTCTGGTTCTATACTTCTGGGATTCTAGTGAACTTGTAATAAGGAGCTAGTATTTTAAGACAAATAATATTGAGGCCTCTGAGGTGAATTAACTTTGGCCCGAAAGTATCCCTATCAAGCTCCATGTGCTATCATTAAGAGAACCTCCATACTAAGCCATTTTTGCTTTTTCAGGTCAAACACATGCATGTGGTCTGGTGTTCTGAGGTTCCGCAGGGGCTCCCCTTTACTATTTTACTTCTGTTTGTATCTATTTTTCAACAGCCAGCCTTTCTTCTTTTTCCAGACAGCCGTGTTTAATGTCCAGAATAGAATATAGTTTCAAAGAGTTTCAAGTCTTTAGTACAAATTATCCTTTTATCTCCTTGACAAAATGTTACTAATGGAACACATTGTGTAGTACCTGTTGGAGTTGTTAGTTGCAAACAACAGTGTCCACTGTAAGTTGTTTTAAGTGTATTCAATGGCCTGAGAACATTCGGAGAATGTCTAGGGAAAAGTCTGAATCAAGCTTTAGGAATCTCTCACTGTGGCAATCACTGTTCTAAAAGAAAGCTGCTATTGTGTTATTGCTATTGTGCACAGGTCCCCCAAAGTGGATGCTATGTGGCGGAAGAAGGGCTTGTAAGGGGAGAAATGGGTATTTTAAAAGACACCAGAATGTAGGAGAGATAGCTCAGTAGGCAAAGCACTTCTAGCACTAGTGCTGAGGAATGGATTTTAGACATTCAGGAACCACATAAATGTGGGTGGGAAAGACAGCCTGTTTATACTCCACTGATCTGCAGAGGAGATAGGACCCTACTAGCTAGACTAGCTGAATTAGAATTCTCGATCCAGCCGGGCAATGGTGGCACATGCCTTCAATCCCAGCACTCAGAGGCAGAGGCAGGAGGATCTCTGTGAGTTCGAGACGAGCCTGGTCTACAGAGCTAGTTCCAGGACAGGCTCCAAAGCCACAGAGAAACCCTGTCTCAAAAAACCAAAAAAAAAAAAAAAAAAAAAAAGAATTCTATATCCAGTTGCAAGGTCCTGCCTCAGTGAAAAAGTGGAGCATGATTGAGGAAGATCTCTGACATCAACCAAGTATGTTCACATGTACACGGACACATACACAGACATCCATTCACATAAGCCTGCACCCAAAGACAGGCACACATAGTCCCTGCACACATAAGAAACCAAAGATGCTGGGCAGTGACAAAGATGACAAACGCCTTCTACAGTCAGTGGCTCTCGAAACTGTGTGTGCTGGTCTGTCGCTTGATCTTTTGGCACATTTTCCTTTGGTTCCAAATTCTCTGTTCTCTGGAGTGTGTGTGTGTGTGTGTGCATGCACAGTGCACTGCTGGTCTGTCGCTTGATCTTTTGGCACATTTTCCTTTGGTTCCAAATTCTCTGTTCTCTGGAGGTGGTGTTTTCCTGTTGTTCTCCCCAAGATTCTTGCCCATTGCAGGGTGTCTCTTATCATGTATTCTTTTTTCTCTAAAGTACGGCCCTATAGGCAGAAGGGAACTATCTTGAAGCCTTCAATGCTTTTCTCCACATGGCTATTCCCTGCTTGAGCCCAGTCCAGAGGTTCTGTCTCATTCCGGTGTCCAGATTGAAGCGTTCTAAGAAATTAGATATGGGCAGTACCTAGGTATCACACAAGCACATTTATACTGTAAGCTTTCATAGATTTCTTCTTATCATGTCCTACAGAGTAAAATCATATAATTTTAAAGTTTAAAGAGATCAAAGAGATCATTAAGTTGTCATTTTATAGATGGCATAATTAGGGGTCAGGGAAACGTAATCATTTTCTCAAAGTTAATTAGTTTTGAGATTGGGAGGAGAATCCCAAGGAACTAATTCTAGCTCACATTACCAAGTTGCAACACTCATATGCCAAATGCCACAGACCATAAACATTCATGGTATGATAAGAAAACAGAAGTTAGCTCTGGGACTTCCAAGTCCATTATTGGTGACCATACATCCTGTTTTGTTTGGGGTTCCCTAAAGTCACACCACATCTAAAATAATTATTAAGAACAATGTCTCTGAGGATAGGGAACCTGAAATGACCCTATCCTATAGCCATACTGATGAATATCTTGCATATCACCATAGAACCTTCATCTGGTGATGGATGGAGATAGAGACAGAGACCCACACTGGAGCATCGGACTGAGCTCCCAAGGTCCCAATGAGGAGTGGAAGGAGGGAGAAGATGAGCAAGGAAGTCAAAACCACGAGGGGTGCACCCACCCACGGAGACAGCGGGGTTGATCTATTGGGAGCTCACCAAGGCCAGCTGGACTGTGACTGAAAAAGCATGGGATAAAACCGGACTCTCTGAACATGGCGAGCAATGAGGGCTGATGAGAAGCCAAGGACAATGGCACTGGGTTTTGATCCTACTACATGTTCTGGCTTTGTGGGAGCCTAGCCAGTTTGGATGTTCACCTTCCTAGACCAGGATGGAGGGGGGAGGACCTTGGACTTTCCACAGGGCAGGGAACCCTGACTGCTCTTTGGACTGGAGAGGGAAGGGGAGAGGACTGGGGGGGAGGGGGAGAAGGGTGGGAGGAGGTGGAGGGAAATGGGAAGCTGGGAGGAGGGGGAAACTTTTTTTTTCTTTTTTCTTCCTTTTCTCAATTAAAAAAAAAGAAAAAAAAAAGAACAATGTCTCAATATACTCTAAAAATGTACTCATGCTTGGGAGATGGCTCTGTGGATAGCGCACTTACCATGCAAGCTTGAGAATAGAGTTCAGGTCGCTGGTACCCACTGAAAAGCCTGGCAGGTATAGCAGCTGACTGGAGTCCCAGCACTCAGGAGGCAGAGACAGGGGATCCTGGCACAGGCTGATTATCTAGAGGAGGTGGAACTGACAAGCGTTGGGTTCCCTGAGATGTCTCACTTCAGTAAATAAAGTGGAGAGTGATTGAGGAAGATAGCCAGTGTCTACTTTAGAACTCCATGTGCACGTATGTGTACACACATGAGTATTCACATACATGGAAATGTGCATGTATACATAGGTGCATATTGCACAACACAAAAAAAAGAGTGGAAAAGAAAACCCAATGGAAGTATTTATAGCACCTTAATCAGTAAAATTTATTTAAAATTCAAACATTGCTGAGGTTGAGGATGTTATAGTGCAGAGGTAGAGCACATGTTTATCATGTGTAGGCCAAGGGTTCAATCTCCAGCCTGCCATACATGCATGAAAAAAGAAAATGAACTACTTAATTGTTCTCCAATGATAGGACAAAAAGAGTTGGCCAATGCTGTAAAACCGTGATTAGTCAGAGAAAGACTTAGGCTCAATACACCAGTTTTCAAATTCCAAGTTACATTAATGGTGCCCATGAAATAAGTCTGAAGACATAACCAACATTTAGAAGGCAAACAGAAAGCAGGGCTAATCTTGTGTACAGAAGGTGGTGCTCCTATATTAAATGACTCAACTGTGTGCGTGCATACATGTGAGTGTCTGTGGGCCACAGAACAAAAGTGGGAACAACCATCCCATATTTAGGTATATATAACTCTCTCAGCTGAGGTTAGGGGTAGATAACAGAAGAGGGAGAAGAGGGTTCTCAAAACTCAAGACACAGCTGTCGGTGCAGTTCATACCACTTATGGCAAGGTACTGAATGAGTTGGCTGTCTCAATATAGCAATTAAAATGGATGAACTTTGAGACATGGTGAAGAACTTGTAATAAAACTGCCATTGTCAGGTAGTGTTAGAAGATCCAATGTCATTTCAAAGTGTGTTTGTTAGGTGTCTTTTTATTCTCAAGCATTTATAGAGTAAGGCAAGGCAGAGCGAGGGCTGCTGCAGAGACTGTCTGGTACAAGCACCATGCCTTTATGCAAGCACGTTACATTTTCTAAAAGATTCAAGAATAGCTGATTTGTTGAAATGCGATCAAGATATTGTAGAAGTATAGCTTAGTATACAGCTTAGGCATGTAAGTTAAAAAGAAATGACAGAAAATCATAGAGTGTGTTCTCATCATTGCCAAAAGGTGTATCTAATATGGACATGTGTATGATATGTACGTGTGTGTGTGTGTGTGTGTGTGTGTGCATGCACAGTGCACATGTCAGTTTCTCAACCATGGTTTAAAATGAAATGTCTGTCACAGGCCCATGTCTTTGAACACTGGGTCCCTTAGCAGGTTGGGCTGTTTCAATAGATTGTGTCACCCAGCCTGGAGTCTCTCTGACCCCAGCTGGGGTCTGATTAATTTGCTAGAGTATCTGACAGAACTCAGGGCAATGCTTCTGTAAGCTTTCTCAGTTTGTTTAAAGGATAGAGTTGGGCAGTTACACAATGAGAAGCTGCAGGAGAGGATGGGGGTAAGTGCACATTCCAGTGTCTCCGGTATGAACCTCCGCTTCCCAGTGCCATTGTCCAGAGGCAGCGCAGTGCTCAGCAAAGCTTCTGCCAAGAGTTTTAGTCAGACACAATTCGTTCCACCTGGGTCTTCCCAAAAGTCCACGTGTGGCTCAGAAAGCCCTGCTTGCGGAGAGATTCCCTCTCTGAGCTTACTTAGGGGTCCCACCCTCCATCATCAGATGGAGGAGGAGTGGATGAGGGAGCAGGGAAGTAGATATCTTAATTAAGGGAGCCATTTTAGGGTTGGCAAGAGACTTGACACTGGAAGGTTCCCAGTTGTCCAAGGAGATGTCGCCAGCTTGTTCCTTAGGAAGCAGAGGAGAGGATGCCTGAACTGGCCCTATCCTATAGCCACACTGATGAATATCTTGCATATCACCATAGAACCTTCATCAGGCGATGGATGGAGATAGAGACAGAGACTCTCATTGGAGAACTGGACTGAGCTCCCAAGGTCCATATGAAGAGCAGAAGGAGGGAGAATATGAGCAAGGAAGTCAGGACCGCGAGGAGTTTGTCCACCCACTGAGACAGTGGGGCTGATCTAATGGGAAATCACCAAGGCCAGTTGGACTGGAACTGATGGAGCACGTGATCAAACCAGACTCTCTGAATGTGGCTGACGGTGGAGGATGACTGAGAAGCCAAGGCCAATGGCGCTGGGTTTTGATTCTACTGCATGGACGGGCTTTGTGGGAGCCTAGTCTGTTTGGATACTCACCTTCCTGGACCTGGGGGGAGCAGGGAGGACATGGACTTCCCATAGGGTAGGGAACCCTGACTGCTCCTTGGACTGGAGAGTGAGGGGGAGGAGGGAGGGGAGGAAAGTGGGAGAAGGGAGGAGGTGGAAATTTTCAATAAAAAATAAATTAATTAAAAAAAAGAGTTGTGTCTTGTGACATAATAAGTATCCAACACAATGAATAAGAACCTATTGTAAAGAAAATATGCAATGTGAGCCTATGATGGAAAGCAGAAAAATTCTATGAGCACAATGTGTATGACATATATATATATGTATATACATATGAAATATGTATGATATTTATATATACATGAAATACATACTAGTTCCCACTGGGGTGGAAGATGAGGAGATGGGAGGTAGAGAGGATGTTATGTAATGGAAGTGCACTTTTTCAGGAATCAGGCTTGGAAGCCAGAGCCTCATGCATTCTGACATGAACTCTACCAACAATCCACAACCCCCTTCACTTTAGAGTCTTTTTACATATTTAGGTTGCTTTCAATTCCTGTTTTCAGACATTAAGAGCAAGTTTGAAATAACAGAAGATGAGTTCTCTTCCTCCCTTTTTCTTTTCTTTTTTTAAAGATTTATTTATTATTTATTTATTTAGGGTACACTGGTGCTTTGCCTGTATATACTCTGTGTGAGGGTGTTGGATCCCCTGGAGCTAGAATTACAGACAGTTGTGAACTGCCATTGGTTGCTGGGAATTGAACCCAGGTCCACCGGAAGAACAGCCAATGCTCTTAAACTGCTGAGCCATCTCTCCAGCCCCTTCCCCTTTTCTTGAGGCTTAGAAGAATAGCTGTATAATAGGTAGGCATTTTCAGCATCTACCTCCAGGCCATAGAACATGTTTCTCTCTTTCCACCCTTACAAGAGGAACACAGAGCAGGGCTATGTTCTTTGCTTCCACTGGAGATTCCCCCAAAGGCCTTTAGGGGTAAAAAAATACTTTCAAATCCACTCATTTATAGATAATTTGAGACTAGGAAAGGATTATAGAGAGTGGATAGTTCTTAGTAATGTCATACGGACAACTGAGTTGTGTTAAAATCACCCGTGGCAACCGCTGATTATGTTTGTTACTCAACTTGTTTGTGTGTGTGCATACGCGCACATGAGTATGCGTGCAAGCCTGTACATGCTCTCCCTCACTCACCTGTTCTTTTCTGTTAAGCTCTTTATAAACAACGCTGCGTGTTTTGCCTTCTAAATCTATCAGGCCTGGTTATTGCAAGAGACCTGACCATCATATGGGTGAAGTTAGTTAGAGGTAGGCAGAAGGGCACAGATGAAAATGCTTCTCAACCCTTCCTTTTTTAATATAAAGGAACAGAATTCAGGGAACTTGAGTGCAGGGCTCCTCCCATTCAGGCTCAAGTGACTCAAAGCTGTGCATGGAGACAAATGTTCAAACTATGTCACTTAAACCTGTGACTAACAGTCCTGACTTCTCTCAGTTCTCAGTTGAATTCATAAGATGACAAACGCCACCTCTGAGCAGATTTCAAGCTTGCTAATCAGTAGACAGAAACTCCAACTATTTGCCATCAGGTTTCAGTCATTTTTCCAAGCCCATGCACACAGGGTCAATCCTTTCTCTCTGGTTTTTCATACAAAATCCCAAACCAATTACAGATTGATTAGATGGGATGTCTTAGCTAATATTGATCGACAGCTTGATTGACTTGAGCATCTCCTAACAGATTTAGTAAAACCCAACTCTGGGCATATCTGGAAGGATTGTTCCTTGAGAGAATTAACTTAGGGGAAAAGACTGCTCTGCGTGTAAGTGGCACCATCCTACTGGTTGGGCTCTGATGGAATTTTTTAAAAAATTAAATACAGCATCGTCTCTTGCTTCCTGAATGTCATGTCAGCTGCTTGTATGCACTACAACCTCTCTTCTAGGGTAGACTAAGACCTCTGAAATCATGAGGTCAAGCTAGATTTTCCTCGCTTATGTTGTTTCTTCATGTCACTGCACAGAAAAAGTCATTAACAGGCTATGGTTGTCCAAGGTTCGTGTATATATTATTTTCAAAACTGTACAACTTCAAAATTGTGTATTTCAGTAATAAATTATTTTTAATATTTTCAGTGCTGAGAAATAATGATAAATGCTTGACATATTTTAGATGACAGTTTGTCTGCTACAATTATTATATTTACACATATATGTTGTAACATTCTGATTGTTGCAATTTCATTCTCAAGGAAAAAAGAAAACTCAGGACGAAACAAAAACTTGTAGATTATTTAGTTTGTTAGTATTACTTGATTTAAATTTCCTAGAGTTGTAAGATCATTAAATAATAGAATTTTCACTGAGTGGTGGCACATGACTTTTATCCCAGCACTTGGGATGCAGAGGCAGGTGGATCTCTGTGAATCTGAGGTTAGCATGGTCTACAGAGAGAGTTCTAGTACAGCCAGGGCTGATACACAGAGAAACCTTTTCTGGGAAAACATAAAACCAAACAAAAATAATAATAAAATAAGTTTTAAAAAATAGGATTTTCATCTGTAGCAAAGGATTAAAGTTATTCAATTATCATTATTATTTTTTTTTAAAAAATCAGTTTCAGAGAACCTGAGGGTTAAAATAGGTGAGGAGCTTTCACTTTTCCTGGGAATGTCATTTCTTGCCAGTGGCGTGTCAGCCATGGTAGATGAGCCAGGGAAAAACTGTTCAGGTGTCTGCACATTATAAAGTCTCTTATTTATTGATTTAGAGTGTCAGTTCTAGAGTGAGCATTCTAAGGATGAGTATATATTCGTCACACATTGTTTACTGGGAGGTTTGCCTTTGTTGCTTACATTCTGTTTGATTTGACAGCATTCAGGAGATACTTACAGTTTTCCGTGGGCTTTTTATTTTTTTTTCAGTTGTGTCTTCCTTGGACCCTGAACCAGAACATGGGTTTTGTTCTAGACAGTGCTGAGTCACTGAGGAGAAGCCACAAGCCGTGCTTACACTGCCGAGATGAGAAAAGTTTGGGCCAGGAGTCACCATTAATATGACATGCCAGCCCTCACGTCCAAAGAATACTAACAGAATTTGGTCCTTTCATGATCATGTGACAGATGAGACAGCAAGCAGAACAGTGGGAGTGTACAGTGCATTGACAGCCTTGACATTAGCATAATGTCGTCACCAGTAGCCAGGACTCCCAGGTGATCTGTTTGACTATGATGCAAACATCGGGCCATGGATATTTTCAGATTTAATACTGAAAAATGTATAAGGAAAAGCAAAATTATAAATTTAAGTAGGATTTCAACATGCAGCTCCTTAAATATTCATTCCACCTGAGCATAAATAATTTGGTTTCAGAAAGCTTCAACTCTATTATAGTATTATTTTGTGAAGGTGGAGGTGGGCTTGAGACAGGGTTTTGCTTTATATCCCAGGCTGGCCTCGAACTCACAATAATTCTCCAGCCTCTGACTTCCAAGTGCTGTAATGTCAAGGCATGAATCTACCAGAAACATACATAGAACTGCCTACAATTTACACAGTAATGTCTCTGTGTTGTGCTGAGGTATTTATAGATGAGAAATACTCACCCCTTCCTCCCAAGCACTGGGCACAACACATAACTCACACACCACAAAACACATCACTTTAAAATGTATGATACCGTGGATTTTCAAAAACATTTAACATTATTTTTAGATTTACTTTATGTATATGTGTGTTTCTCCTGCGTATGAAGGTCAAAGAGGGCATTAGATCCCTATGGAACTGGAGTTAAAGATGGTTGTGAATCACCAGGTCAGTACTGGGAACTGAACCTAAGAATCCCACAAGGGTAACAAGTGCTCTTAACTACTCTGCCAGCTGCCCTAAATTGTTGGACAGCACCATACTAGTATATGAACATTTCTGTCAGCCCCAAGGAAGCACATTGGTAATTAGCATTAGCCTGCATTACATTACTGCCTTACCTAGTTCCTGCCTGACCACCACTATTTGCTCCCTCCCTCCCTCC
>NC_022018.1:7015798-7017134 GCF_000317375.1 Microtus ochrogaster
AGGCTTAACTAAGGAAGGAAGGAAGGGCTGTCAGTGGTGGGACAGGGACACTGTCACCCCAACAGTATTCCCCTAGTTTGTTGGGATCGTGACTCAGGGCTAGCCAGGATTCATGTGTTTGATGTAGAACGGTTTCAGGGCTAGGCAGTTTATGAAGCAGGATTGGACTGTAAATGAAATAAACTGTTCAGACCAGAGGACTGAGAGAGAGAGAGAGAGAGAGAGAGAGAGAGGTGCTCAGGTCAGACATGCCGAAAGCATTTGTACAGAGAAGAAATGCAGCAGAAAGTAAGACCTGCCCAAGTGTGGGGACCACACCTCCAGAAACGTAAGTTATTGTCTTAGCAGTGGCCAAACATAGTCCACCATTTTGATGGCTCTCAAGTTACATCTCAAAAAGCAGATAAGAATCTTTCTTCTTCTTTTCTGTCTTAACAAATGGGGTGGCTCTAGGGATGGCTTGGATGGAAAGACAAGCTGATGAAATCAGAAGCCACAAGAGTTTCACAAGGGGCTTAGAATGGATCTTTCCCCTGTAACGGGGTTTCTCTGATGAGATTTTTGGAACAGTTGAGGTGAAAAGGCTTTAAGCACTGTGAATGTTGGAACTCTTGCCTCTTTGTTGATGAAAGGCTTCAACTGGATCTGGGAGTCAGGGAACCTTCCTTCTCCTGCTCCCATGAAATTTCCCTTTCTCTCTTGGCCTACCATGGATATGGCTGGGGCTATCTCATGAGCTGAGGTTCCAGACTGAACCGGAAAAAATAAAGAAAGAAAGCAAAATGAATACTTCCTGGTTCCAGCCTGCAGATTCAGTATGACCAGCCTCCTTCTGTTTCCCTGCCTTCACCACCATGATGACCTGTACTGGATGCTTTCAAAGCCAAAACCAACTCTTCTTTCCCGAATAAGTAACAAGGAAAGAAATGAACACGGCATGTTTTCAAAGTTCATTCACGTAGCATGTGTTAATACCTTGTTCCAGTTATGACTGGTTTAATATCCCATTATGTGCTTATGTTACGCTTTGTTCATCTGCTCTTTGGTGGAGTTGTTTTTATTTTATGATTTTTATTTATTGGTTCAGTTGTTTTTATTTTATGGTTATTATGAATAATGTTACTGTGAACGTGGATAGGCATGTTGTTATATAGATATATATGCTTTCATTTCTCTGGGAACAAAATTTCTGGATTGTATGGGCAACTCTCTGAGTAATTGCTGTGGTTTGAGTATGTTTCCCTAGGCTTCATGTGCTATGAGATTGAACTTCAGAGTGATGACGTCCAGAGGGGTGGGGCCGATTGAGAATTACTGGTGGCCGATTACTGCCACC
>NC_022018.1:7018221-7020498 GCF_000317375.1 Microtus ochrogaster
ATTTGGTTGTAATAGTAGAAAATTTATTAATATAGTTATCTTTTGTGGGACTGTCAAACTGCTTTCCAAAATATCTTCAAAATTTTATCTCAAAAGCAATGCACCAGTCCTACTTCTGTTATCTTTTTGTCCAGTGTTGGATTCTAGAGCTGAAGTCTTGACTGTTACAGGCAGGCACTGTACGTTTAAACACCCCCCACCCACACACACACACACAACCATCCATATAGCTGCCAGTGCTTCCTATTCTGCCCCTTCATCTCCCACTCTAAATCAGATTAGCCTCTGATTCAAGATCCTCTGTTTCTCAAGAGCTTTATTTATTTATCTGCCTTCACCACCACACCCGGAGCCTGGTTTTTGTAGCCATCTTGGTGGGTATGAAGTATGTCTTATTGGGGCTCCAATTTGCTTTCTGAACACCCGTGATACTGAGCATCTTGAGTCTTTACTGGCTGTATATTTATCTCCTTTGGGAAAATATGTTGCGATTACCTTCTAAAGATCGGGTTTCAAATATTTGCTACTGTCTTATATAACTTCTACATATGACACATTCTGGACACAAGTTCTTTATCAGATATATGACTCGCAAGTAAATTCATCCTCCTACTCCTGCAATTTCTTTACGTGTCCTGAACTACAGGTGTAATATTGCTATGATTGGTCTAATAAAGAGCCAAATGGGCAATAACTAGGCAGGAGAGGCCCTGTGTATCTATAGTTTTCTCTTGTAGTTAATGCTTTTAGTGTCATACCTAGGAAACTATTATTTGACTCACAGCCATGAGGAACTATGCCAAACATTTTTTCTAAGAGTTTTTAAGGTCTTAAGCTCTTGTCTTTGGTGGAGTGAGTCTTTCTCTGTCCTGCCAATCAGCTCACAAACAATGACATGAAGACTTATGAATGAATGCTCGGCCTTAGCTTAGACTTGTTCCCAACTAGTTCTCATAACTTAACCCATTTACACCAACTTACACTCTGCCACGTGTCTCGGTTACCTCATCTCTGTACTGCCCATCCTGCTTCTTCCATGTATGATTGGAGACTCTGCGTGCCTAGATTCATCCATCTGACCTCTCTCTGCTAGAAGTCCTGCCTATCCTCTCCTGCCTAGTTATTGCCCATTTGGCTCTTTATTAGACAATCATAGCAATATTACACCAGTCACTTCACACAGTGTACAAATATCCCACAACACTTTGGGATTTTAATTTTTGTGAATATTATGAGACTGGAAATTTTGTTTTGTTGCATGCAGATATCCAATTCTTTCTCAACTGCATTGTCCTGACATACTATTAATAGTCATTTGAGAGGCTGAAAAGACAGCTAAGTAGCTAGGATTCCAGCATGGTTCCCAGTACCAAGGTCAGGTGGGTCGCTATCAACTGTAACTCCAGTCCTAGGGAATCTGATCCCCTCTTCCGGCCTTCGCAGGCATGAACACGTGCGGCATATACATACAAATAAAGTAACATAAATGTTTGAAATAAAAATCAGTTGATCTTCAATGTGTGAATTTATTTTTTAACTATGAAATATATTGCATTGACCCACATTTGTCTTCAAGGAAGTAGCATGAGGATTTTGCATGACTGTAGTCTTGTGGTAAGTTTTGGAATTTAGAAGTCTGGGTCCACCATCACTTTCTGTAGCAGGCCTATAAAGAAATAACTGACAAATGAGGGAATGGGTGAGTGCTTACAGTGTTTTTGAAGTCTCGCTTTATTGGGGAAGGTAAGAAACACTGAGCTGGTGGTTCTTATGTACGTGTTACGGGAAAATGTGTTAGGATTGTATTTTATAAATAGACCTCTGGTTTGTGCCACCTGGAAAGCATGGGAGACTCTGTAACTGGCAGCATAGTTGGTGCTCAACAAATGCTCCTCGCTGACTACCTTATCCAGTGTGTGCATAAACAAACACACTGGGTTTCTGATTGATAATTGCTAACATTTCCTATTTTTTCTAGTGTATTAAACAACAAGTTCTAGTTTAGAATCTTGTATTTTTTTTTAGAATAATGTACCGGCGTGAATAAATGCAGGCAAATATTAAATAATATATACAATTTTAATGATTAAATAAAACTTACAGAACTGAAGTTCCCGCACAGCACAGGAGGTAGGAAAGAAAGAGAGTGCGCAGCCTCCGAGCTCCATTTATCCGTAAACAACCGCCCCAGGCAAACCCGCCCTAAAAGGGGCTGGCTAAACCCTACATCTCCCCATTTTGTCTAAATAAGCCAGAACTAAACCAAATACAACTATA
>NC_022018.1:7021545-7024474 GCF_000317375.1 Microtus ochrogaster
ACATAATATTCTAGACACATGAATTCTGCTTTTCCAGAACTGAACCATTAGTTCTCTCATCCCCAAGGAGGCCTTTCTGAGAATCTATGGATCCTATTGAGACCCACAATGAATGTACAGTTTGCACAGTCTACCATGCTCACGGGAACCAAAGGAGAAAGCAGTGCCCTATGTCAAAGCTTAGGCTTCCTGTCCTTGGGCCTCTTCTTAACTGGTACACTAGACACACTTGTCTTCTGTGTACTTGGCACGCTTTGTTTTGCTTTCTTGTGCTTACCTCAACTTGTTGCCACGGATTACTTGATGATTGAATTTTCATATTTTCTTTATCTCCCTCAGGCTCTTGTTATGTTGACTAGCCCTGCTAGCCACACACTGGTACTCAGCAAATATTATTTGAAAATTATCCTATTGTCAATAGCATTTTCTTGCTTATCCGCTCCAGGTACTGAAAGGCTGAAGGTTGAGCTGAGAGCAACATCATTGCTTAAAGGCAGAACAATGGATCCACAGTAAGTCAGGGGCAAAATCTAGCCTTCCTTATAATGGCAGTCATTCACTTTCCCCACAATGAATTTACCTAGCTGGTTGGAACATAGGAGCATTGACAGTACCTAGGATTTAGCAAGTTCTTGAAAGCCAAGAGTCCTAGATAGCAATTCTTTTATTTATTTATTTTATTTATTTTTTAATTATTTATTAAAGATTTCTGCCTCCTCCCCGCTACCGCCTCCCATTTCCCTCCTAGATAGCAATTCTGACTTCATGCAGAAGGAGAGGTAAAAGGCATGATCAACTTGGCAGCTGTAGATTAATAGAAATGAGTTAATTTGAATTATAATAACTGTTAGAAACAAGCGTAAGCCTAAACAAGCTTTCATAGTTAATGATCTCTTCTGTTTAGAATCTAGATAGCTGTTAGCAAGCTGGGAGGCCACTGGGGGGGGGGGGATGAACCCTCCCTAGGGGACTTTAGAATTCACTTCCCCCACACCTAGAAAGGGAAGTGCTTCTTTATGATTTAAATGACCCTGTAAAAGGTGGAAGTTTTGTTGAGGAGCATTAAGACAAAGCTACTTTCTCCTGCTCAAAACATTCTGTGTCCAGCCCAGCATGGAGGCACACAGTCTAAGCTATAATATAATGGAAAGGGGAAGGAATAGTGATTCTCTTCATATACTTCTCCTTCCCAGAATACCTCACCCACATTGCACCGCTGCCAGTCCTGCTAAGAGCACTGTGGCCCTGGCCTTCCTGCTTTTCTGAGTTCTTTTCAGGAAAGAGGAACTTTCCCTTCTACTCTGTCTGCTTGGAGACATTAGGCATGTTTCTGTGAACACTCTTGGGCTATCTCACTTTTCTCTAAAGCTACTGCTATCAGAAGACGGCTCACAACCTGTGCTCCAACTCAAGTTTGGCTGTCTTTTCTCAATAAGGCAAGTAGAGGGGCCACAATAATGGAGAGCAGAAAAGGGAGATTTATTCAATGAGGTCACACTGGAAAGCCAGACAAATCTACAAATTCTGTCCTGGAATTGAGTCTCCTGACATCAGGGTAAGATTTAAAGACAAAGCAAGTTAACTAAACATTAGCAAGTCCACCTTTGTCTCAGCTCAAATCCTGAAATGTCATCCCCAGAAAATAAGTTTCTTCTCTGGGGGCCCCCAGGGCTCCAGCCATTCCTTCTCCGAGTGGCAGATCCCTGGGGTGTATGTCCATTTTTTTCAACGGGCTAAGGGAAAACAAATGTGTGTTTAGAACACACCCATTTCTGTCTTGATGGGCAGATTACACCATCCCTTACTGGTGCAACAGTTGGCCAAACTCCATTGCTGAACCTGCTGGCCCGCCTTTTCCAGCCCTTACTTAAAGGGGCATGCCTTTTTCTTTTTCTTCTCCTCCCTTCTCTGGCCACCTGACATGATTAGCGCTTTGCCTACCCTCTCAAACATAAATAAAAATGTCCCCAAGCTTCCTTCTGAGTCTTAAAATTCTTCAGCGAGGCTCAGAATCCCCAAGGCAGGACCCAAAGTAACAAACGGAACTTACATTGCACCGGAATGGTGGCATGTACCATAAGCTACAGGCTGTTTTTCCACTACCCCTCGGGAACGCCCGGCCCCACGGCCGCCGCGCCTCCGCCTCCAAATTCAGTCTGAATGTTTGGAAACTAAATTTAAGAGCGGGGTGAAGTTTAGCATATAGCAAATGCTACTGTTATAGTAAGTACCTTTGCAAAGGAAACACGGTTGTTTTTCATTTTTCTGTTGTCCCACAACACAGGTTGTGAGCCTCCCTCTTGCCTCAAAGTTTAGCAGCCGCATCTACTTTGAAAATGCCTTGAGTGGTGTGTCATTTGGCATTATGAGGAAAGCTGTTTTAAAGACTTCTGTTAGCTCATGTATTTCCCAGGTGACTTGAGTTAGGGGTGCAGGAATGTCGATTTTTGCTTAGCCTGGGAGCAAGACCACGGTGAAGACCGGACCTAAACACATGAACCCGAAGAACGGCTCAAGAAGTTGCTGAATGCCATAGGCCCTGCAAGTTCCAAAGCAGAGCTCCGTTCCTAGTCAAGAAGCTTTTTAGAAACGCGGTTTTTTCCAACCTATGCGTTTGCCCCCGCTATGCGCGTCCCGCCAAAGCACCACACTGCAGACGAACCTCGGGGTACCTGGAAGCCGGTACCAGCCGTTCCATAGGCAGCGCACTCACCGCGCATGCCCGAAGCCCAACCCCGCCCCCACCCGCCCGTGCCACGCCCACGAGGTCGCCACTTAGGGGCGGGGCGGCCCCCACTTGAATGGGGCGCGCATTCCAGCGGGACCACGTGACGCGGCCGCGCGGCCTGAGGTAAACAAGCGCGGCCCCGCCTCCCAGCACCCGCGCGCTGCACTCCTGCTCTCGGGCGGGCGGCGCTCGGCTGCGCGG
>NC_022018.1:7025342-7058857 GCF_000317375.1 Microtus ochrogaster
GGCGAGGAGCGCCGGGCCGAGCGGAGCCCCCGAGGTTGGGACCGGGCGAGCGGCCGCAGCGACGCCTCCGGGAGCGACGCTCCTCGACGGCACGACCCCGAGGCCGAGGCTCAGCCCGTGCCCGCGCTCGCACGGAGCAGCGGAGAGCCGGCCCAGAGCGGCGCGGGCGAAGTGGTCGGCGCGCCCCGGGCGGACCCGAGAGACGAGAAGCTCGCCCTGTACCTGGCCGAGGTGGAGAGGCAGGACAAGTACCTGCGGCAGAGGAACAAGTTCCGTTTCCACATCATCCCCGACGGCAACTGCCTCTACCGAGCCGTGAGCAAGGCCGTGTACGGGGACCAGAGCCTGCACCGGGAGCTGAGGGAGCAGACTGTGCACTACATCGCCGACCACCTCGACCACTTCAGCCCCCTGATCGAGGGCGACGTGGGGGAGTTTATCATCGCTGCTGCGCAGGACGGGGCGTGGGCCGGCTACCCCGAATTGCTGGCCATGGGGCAGATGCTGAATGTGAATATCCACTTAACTACTGGAGGGAGGCTGGAGAGCCCCACCGTGTCTACCATGATCCACTATCTGGGCCCGGAGGATTCCCTAAGGCCTAGCATTTGGCTCAGTTGGCTCAGCAATGGACACTATGATGCTGTTTTTGACCACTCCTATCCTAACCCAGAGTATGACAGTTGGTGCAAGCAAACCCAGATGCAGAGAAAACGCGATGAAGAACTTGCCAAGTCCATGGCCATATCCCTGTCCAAAATGTATATCGAACAAAATGCATGCTCTTGAAAAGTCTGAGGACCTAAGGAGCCGGGGAAGTGGCGTCTGTCAGTTGTTGGGAGAGCCGCAGGAACTCTAATTAGGGTAATGGCACTTTTCAGCTTCCTAGTACATTGGCTGTAGGTGTACCGCCTCAATCAGTGTTTGAGTGTTCTCTCAGAGCCGCAGGTTGCTGGGCACCTGGACGATGTTTCCGGATAGGTTTGGGTGAGCCTACAGCTATTTATAATTTGCTGTATAAAGTGAGCGCTACCTAGTTTGCAAGCTCATGTCTCACGGTATGAATTTGTTCATTCCTGGTAGTCTATTTTCTATAAAAATGTATTTTTGCACATTTTTAAAAATGGGTGTACTTTGATCTATGACGTGTTCCAATTGCGAGTAAAGGCTTTTAAGCATAATCCAGAGAAGTGCTTTCTATGAAGTTTATCTCAGTTTGTGATTTAGTAGTTAGTTTACATTGTTTCACAATTCTTAATTATCTCAAATGGATATTTTGACACATTATGTTACCATTAGCCCATTCCACGTTGATGAAACAAGCGGATTAGTTGTTTGGGGGAAAATGTTATTTTTTTTAGAACTAGTCCGCTTTGAAGACATTTAACGAAAGGATAGCTTTGGGACGATTTTTTTTCCTTTAAAGGACAGTGCCAGGCCTTACTTGAATAGAAGTCTGCTGTTTGCCGTGGCAGAATGATAATTCTGTACTCTAGGGTTCAGAGTAGGTTGTCTGCTGCTCTCGTTTGTTTTCTTTTTATTCATCAGCGTCTTAGAAAAGACATTTAACGTGTATGAAATTTTGTGGGAAGTTCAGCCTCCTGCATTACACAGCTTCTTGGTTCCAACTTAGATTTTAAAAATGAGCCTAAGTGGCTGGGCCTGACAGATGGCCGTTATTTTTAGCAGGAGGCTGCTGTCTTAATATTCTGTCATTTTAAAGTTCTTCCAAAAGGTAAAATAGAATTTACCTTGTATTATGTAAAAATGTAAACAGCTTGTATGGTTTGCTGGGTCAAACAGTGTTTCCAATCAAAGAAAAAAAGATCTATGTTGCCACTTTTAACTACCTTTAGTGTATTTATTAAGTAATGAAGTTTGTACTTTTTTATTTTGTAACATTTTGTGATTTTTTTTGTACAATAATGTATTTGTACAATATAGCAGGTCTCAGCTGATGGAATGAATGAATAAAATGTATACTTTTACATCTTTCTGGGTAGAGTGGTTTTTAATTTTTCTTAAATACACACTTTTTTTTCACCTGTAATAAATGCTTTCCCAAATTTTCACATGAACAGGAAAGTCTTATTTCAAAGGATACATCTCAATGAAATATAATTAAAGGTAGAGTGACTCAAGACATTGCTTTTATTATTTCTAATTCCTATCAAATTATAGCTGTACCTAATGATTCATCAGCCCAGTTTTATTCTTTGTGACCCATTCTTTTGCCTTAAACTTTCTTGTATTAAAGACTAGCCAAAGTAGTGTCCTGAATTTACCTAATCTTTTCATCTTGGTTATGGGAATCTACTTTAAAATGTGTTAATCAGATTTAGTTGTAAAATGCATGGTTATGGTACAAATATGCCCCTTCAAAAATCAGGAATTTGAAACTTAATTCCCACTAGGTGGGGCATTTGGGAAGAGATTAAGTCCTGAGGGCTGTGGTCTCTTTAGTGAAATATGCCTCATGAAAGGGCTGGAAGTTCCAGCTTTAGGCCTTTCTGGACCTCTGCAGTTCAAGATTGCCTAGAGGCCACCGTCTGTAAGGAACTGACCCTTACAAGATGAGAACAGGCGTTTTCTTGGGACCCCCCCCCCCGAGAAAAGTGAGAGATTCTTTTGTAGATCACCCAGTTTCAAGTCAGGAGGATCCCTGGGCCTTGGTTCCCACCGAGAAGTGTGAGGATTTTGAGTTTGTGATCAGATGAGACAGTGAGATACAGTGCAGAATTTATCCAGAGCAGTTGTCAGCTGCAACCAGTGCAGCATCAATTCAAGTGCATATACTTCTCCATCTTTGCAGGTGAGTGTCCATAGCAACCAATGCACACACAAAGTGTGTTGTGTGTAAAGATGGTGCTGAAGGAGAGAGGTTTGTTTTTAGTTGTCTGGTCTGAAAAGTTTTCTTACATCCTCATTTGTTCTGTGTGGCTTAGTGCTTGCTTGTTTTGTTTTAAGAGAACTAAATGTAGATTCACTCCTTTGTATTTAATATTTCTTTTCTACTGCTGGGCCGATCTTATGTGTTGTTAGTAGTGGCAAACCTATATCAATAAGCACAGTACATAAACAGCTGGAAAAGTAGGTGATAATTCGGTTTATTTATTTATTTACTTTTTGAGACAGGGTTTCTCAGTGTAGTCCTGGAACTCGCTCTGCAGACCAGGCTGGCCTTGAACTAAGATCTGCCTGCCTCTGCCTCATAAATGCTGGGATTAAAGGCGTATGCTACCCACCTCTACTCTTGGTTTATTCTTTACCTTTATTTTGGCAAGCAAATTATTAAATAGTCATTCCTTGAATTAATCTTTGCAGAGTAGCCAAGGCCCCCAACATTCTATGAAGGGAGACAAGTTGGTACCATGAGTTATACAAGTTTTCTTAGAGTTTATTTCCCTCTAAAACCTGGGGAGGATAGAATCTAAAAAATGTAACAAGTATTTTCAAGTACATTAGTGAGAAAAATCACACTATTAAACGTGAATATTTTTTTGAAGTGGCATATAGATTAAAAGCTATGATACAAATGGGGTGTGATGATACACATTTGTAAATCCTATTTGGGAGTCTGAGGCAAATTGCTCTTGAACTGAAGGCTGTCTCAACTAAATAGTAAGTTTCAGGCCAGTCTGAGATCTGTAGTGAGACCCTACCTTAAAAGAGCAAAGGTCACCGAAAGCCCTGTGATGAAATCATTGTTAATGTGCGTTTGATTACTGCCTGGAATCCAAGATAGCAGGGAAGTTTAACATTTGGCAGAAGCCTAATATTTGAATCTTTTGTTCACGTTCGACTCAGCTGCTTCCTCTGAGATACAGTTTACCTGTTTAGATGTGTCTAATGGAATTGGGGTTAGGTCACTGGACAGCAACCTGTGCCTGGGGTTCACAGGCTTCACTTTTGTTAGTATAAAGCTTTCCTCCGAAACCACACTTTATAGAGAAGAAGTGCCTGAGGAGCCCATGACCATCAAGATTGGTCTGCTTTGGAGTGTTTGTTCAGCCGTAGGATGAAAGGTTTTCTTTGTGATTTTTGTGCATGAAAAAAAAAATCAAGATCTTGAGATAATGTCACTGCTTTAGTGAAATACGTGTTTTTCTCTTATCATGAGATAGCAAGAAAGGCATCTGGAATGAAAAAGCGTTCTTAGAATTTTCTATGTAGGTGCTATGGTTTAGGGACTTGGCAGTGGTACTTTCTCGTCATTCCAGCCTGCAATAATAATAATGACATGAAGACTTAGTGACTATGAAAGCTTGACCTTAGCTTAGACTTTATCTGAAACAGCTCTCAGAACTTACTAACCTGTCTCTAGTAATCTACCTTCTGCCACATGGCTTGATTACTTATGCTCTGTAGAGTCTCTCCAGCGTCTCAGAGTCCTGCTGGCATCTCTGTCTCTTCCCCAGAAGTCCTACCTAGTTTCTCTTGCCTAGCTATTGGCCATTTAGCTCTTTATTAAACCAATCGGAAGACCCCTTAGGCAGAGACGCATCTTTACAGCAGGAACAATTCCGGGACAGGACCTCCCCCAGAAAGTAGGTTAGGAACATAGTCCCCAGGCATGCGTGGCATATGAAAGGTGGAATCTTTGATAGCTGAGTTAGGGAATTAATGGGATATCGGGGTGGGGGTAGCTTTGTTATAAAAGCAGCCATCCGACATCTTGCTCTGCTCTGCAATCAATACATCAGCCTTGTTTTGATGCAGCAAGAAGGCCCTCACGCTGCGCCTGCAGTCTCCAGGCTTCAGAACTGTGAGATAAACCCGGCCTGTGGAGCTCAGTTATAGCAACAGAATGCTGGCTAAGACAGACATACCCGATCAGTTCAGGAATGGGTCTGTAGCATGTTCGTGTTTAACAGCTGTCATATGCAGGTGTAGCTAGACTAAGTCAGTCACTGAGAAGCCAGAATACATGTATTTCACCTCTAGTTTCTCATATATGTAAAATATAGTGGGTGTAGGCTATATTATGTTTATGTTGACTCCTAGGTTCCAACCCAATACCTAACAAAGTAGGTACTTAGCATCTGAGTAGGAGAATAAATTGTAAGGAAATAGGAGCTTTGATAAATACTTAGTGGCTGGGTTTAATATTGAAAATGATTTGACTTTAAAAGAACAGAACATAGTCATTTATAGTCATCTGGGCATTTTAAACTGAAATTGTTGGTTATAAAAACACCCAGAACTCACACATGGTATAAGCATACACTCTACCAGTGAGCTACATCTCTAGCCCCGAAGTATTAGAATTCTGTAATTAACAAACTTAGAAATTATAGAATTTATCTTTATGGCACCTTTCAAATACTTTAAGGTGTTGAGCCTATAAAGCTCATTTAAATACAGAGCTTTGATTAATCTGAGTTGATTTCGAAGATGTCACCTGGTCTAAGAGCCTTAGTCTGGCTTGCTTTTGATGAGGATACCCCAACCAATTCCAGATTATAGCAGTTTCTAGCTTTGCCCTTTCCTTTCTGTAGCCTGGCCTGAAAAGTTGGACACATTTCAAGCATTCTTTCAGGATGGCGTGTCCAGTAACCCTGACAGCATGCTTGTGCCAGTTGATCAATGGGGCCAGGGTGAGTAGCATGGATTTGATCAAAACTGTCAGTGTGTTGCCTCTGCTGTAAAGTGGGTCACTGCCAATTGTCCTCTGAGTAATAGACCAGAGAGAGAATTCACTGTTACAGTCACTCTTTGTAAAACTTGATCTGAGTATTGTTCCTTACCATTGAAATTTCTAAATAAATATGTCAGTTTGTGTATAAAAATGTAAACAAAGTAATTGCTTTAGATGGAATTCCTTAAGAATTTGTGTGCCTTTAGACAGTAACTGAGAATAGCTCACTCTTCCTACATTGCCTGCTGGACTGGGCCTGTGGCCGGGAAGCTCAGTTGGTGGCTGAAAAGCATCTGCTTCACAGGCTTTCAGCTTCCTGGGAACCTCCTGCACCAGCTTCCCTCTTCCTTGTCCCCTCTGAACATTCTGGTCTCTCACAGTTGCCACTCTCTGGTCCTTACACCCCATTGTGATGTCCTACATCAGTTAGAGGCAGATTTCATTAGAATTAACTCTAAAAGAGTTAACTTTTAGTTTTTGGGTTTTGTGTGTGTGTGTGTGTGTGTGTGTGTATGTGTGGTGCTTTAGTTAGACAGGGAGGCTCCCCTGTGAGTTAGGTGCTTAAGTTTTAGGTTTGATCCACTGGAGACAGCTAAGTGCCCCCCCCCCACTCTTTTTACCTTTTCTTTGGTAGTTGCTGATGGCATTGTGGGTTTGGCCAATGCAGAGGTCTCTGAATGCATGCAGTGTCTGATTTAAATGTCAAACGCTGGCTATACTAATCCTCAAAATTAGCAGGGATGTGTCCGACCTGGTTAATGTTTTGCTTCCTTCCTAGCAGAGGTAATCATTCATGAACCTATCTGCCAGCGCCTCCTTTCTGTTTATGCATTTCTATGTTTAGTTCACTGCTAAGCTGGAAATAGTGCAAATTTCAGTCTTTACTCCTCCACATCGCCCTGTGCAGACACGCTTGGGACAGACGTACTGCTCCCTGAGAATGTCATTATTGAAACCTCTTCAACGAGGGTGAATTATGTCTATGCCAGAAGTGAACTGGTCTTCCATAGCCCTTGCTGTCCACGAGAGTAAAGCACTGTGTTCTTCCATTAACTATAATGACTGAATATGCTGAGTAGGCACCCCACGTTCACATACTGACAATCAGAATATAAACAGCGCTGATTTGAAGAAAGATAACTTGGTCCCAAAGGGTATGTGCATTTGATATTTTAGAACAAATGAAGTAGAAAATACATGCTTGTATGTGGTGACACACATACACACAACACACACACGCGCACACCATTCAAAAATGAACCAGGTTTTTTGAACTAATTTTGAACTCGGTACCAGTAGGTTGGCAGTGTATATGTGTATATTACAGTCACCAGTATGTGTACTTGAAACACTGATTTAAGTCCAAACTGATATTCCTCCTGAATTAGAATTCCCAGTTGGAAGACTTTGAAGAAGAGAATATGTTTGCATTTCTTAGCTTAAGGTGCCATTTAAGACTCCATACAAAGTAGGTAATTGTGAAGGTAGCTTCTACCAGTGTGTCATGTGACACCCTGCAGCCCGGCTGTAAAGTAAACTCAAAGGAGGCTTTCAGTTCTCCTGACAAACAGGAAGCATTCACACTTTTGTTTCTCACAGTGAGATATGAGCAAGCCTGGTGATGTCATAGGATGAAAGCAGGGGAAATGGCAGAGCTGAGGGAGAATTCAGCCAGGAAGTTCTCCTGTGACCATCCTTCCCTGCCTTAGCCAGCTTGCTGCAAGGGGCTCACTAGATTGAAAGGGAGTAATCTTTTAAAGTCATCTCTTACTCTAAGCCATGCTTGTTGTCTCAGGAAATCACAGACGGCCTGAAGCAGAGACCTCAGAAAGAATTCACCTCAACTTATAGGCCAGCTGCAGGCTGAACCTTTTAGAAAGAAACTGTTTCTCAGATTCTTTTTTTTTAAAATATTTATTTGTTTATTATGTATACAATATTCTGTCTGTGTGCATGTCTGCAGTCCAGAAGAGGGCACCAAACCCCTTTACAGATGGTTGTGAGCCACCATGTGGTTGCTGGGAATTGAACTCAGGACCTTTGGAAGAGCAGACAATGCTCTTAACCTCTGAGCCATCTCTCCAGCCCCCTCTCAGATTCTTTTTAAAATCTGTTCATTTTGTTGTTAGTATTGTTGGCCAAAGCTGAATCTCTTGAAGGACAGTGATTTGCCAAGGGCTGACTTCATTGATTTAGAAGGCAGCTTGATGAGAAGAGAGAGTTATACTAGCTAGGCCAAGCTGCTGAAGCAAAAAGTAGATTTCTCTGTTTCTTAAAGGATGGAAGAGAACAGCGTGGGTTGGCATGGGAGTTCTACTCTCCAGACCTGTCACCACAGTGAGGAGAGCTGGGTCACCACTACCGCTGGAATGGAGCTGTTGAGGAAGAGAAAAACTTCCTGAGCCAAGATGCTTTGTCCACCTCTGTCCTCTTTGTTGGGCACCCAGCACATTAGAATATTAGACCTGGAAATATGTGGTGGTTAGGACATTGTCCAAGAAAGGTGAATGAATTTTGGTCCAGAATAGCAGGCTTTCCAAATCTGTACTTACTAGAAATAGCTTAGAGCTCATACATCTTAGTAAATAAAACTAAGTTATTTCACATGAGAGTAGAATTACGATGCCATGATTTAGGGTCCTTATGAACCCCAATAACACAATTGTCAGGTTTCAGGTGATGCCTCTGCAAGGCATCCCACAGTTTGGTCTGTTTTCCTCTTTCCTTCTGTTCTCAATTGTTCTTGAGTGGTGTATCAGAAATAGCTTGAAAAATCTGTGTCCAATGTAAGCAATGCCTTTTTTTTTAGAAAGAACAATTTAGAAACTTTTTTTTTCCTTTTTAGGATTTTTATAGACTTTGTTTAGCATATTCCTGTTTTTTTCTCTCTGATTCCATTTCCTGATTTTCTGTGTGCTTTTCCTTTAGAATACTTGTGTGTGGTCTGTGGTCTGGTTTGTGTAAATTAGTTTTTTGTTCACTTGTTTTCTAGTATTTGTAAATGCTCTAGGTTTTACCTTACTAATTTTACTAACATATATAAAGATTTAACCTTGCTTTATTCAGCTTTCCCTGCTGTAAGCGCTGAGTGGCCAGGAGGCTATATGAAAGAGTCACACTTGATTTCCCCATGGGACTAATCCTCCAAAATGAAATGTGCTAAGGATAATCATGAATGAGTTGGCATAGACAAAGGGAATAGTAACACATCGAGTCACCCGTTTTCTAGAGAGGACATGGGGCCTTCCCAGTGGAAACTGGGTAGCATATTAGCAAAACTCAGTAGGAAGTAGCTAATAAAAAGAAAATGATAACTGTCCTAAATATAATGGCTCCGCAGCATTGTGTTGCCACAGAGCAGAGTAGTGATCTCTATGAAACCTAGGGAACAGAGACAAGTAAATACATTGCTTAGTGTGCCTTGTTTTAAAAAAATATATTTGAGAATTTCAACCATCAATTCAATGAAATGTGTTCATATATAACTCACCCCTTCTTTCTGCTCCAACTCCCATTTACTTCCAAACCTGCCTCCTCACAACTTCCTGTTTTTTTTTAAATAATCCATTTTGTTGTGGAATAATCCTTCTGAACACTGAATATATGTTGCTATGATTGATTTAATAAGCAAGCTGACTAGCCAATAGCTGAACAGGATAAAGTTAGGTGGGAACGCCAAAGTGAGAATGATGGGATGAGGAAGGGCTAAGTCAGAGGAGTTACCAGCCAGATGCAGGGAGAAGTGAGATGAGCTTGCTGTACCGAGAAAAGGTACCAAGCCATGTATGTAGTACAGCATAGATAGGGACATAGGTTAATTAAAATGTAAGACTCAGCCAGTAATAAGCCTGAGCTATTGTCCAAGCATTTATAAATAATAAGTATTGATTATTTGGGAAATGGCTGCTGGAATAGGAAAACTCTACCTACATCCATTAATTCCATTAATGCTGCTTAGTTGTTGGCATGGCCAACTACTGGAGCAAGTATCCACTGCCAATAGCTCCTCAGTAAGTGGGCGTGAGGGCTGGAGGTCATCTACCCCATCTCTGCTGGGGTTTTGTGTCTTATTTTAGCTATCTGTTCTGTTTGGATCTTAAATGTTTTTCAAAGGCTCATGTGCTAAAGGGGTTGGTCATCAACTTATGGTGCTGTTGGGAAGTGATGGGACCTTGGGTAGTGGGCCTTATGTGGGAAGGTTAGGTCCTTGGAGCTTGTTCTTGAAGAGGACATTGGAACCCTAGCCCTGTCCTACCCCACTTCCCAGCTGCTGTGATGCGAGCTCTTCTGCTCCTCCTCTCTTTAAGGCCCAGGTAATGGCATGAACCAGCCAGAGACCAAAGCCTCAGAAACTCTGAGCCAAATGAACCTTTCCTCCTGTTAAGTTGACATTAAAACTGGTGAGCAGAATCAAGGCCCAGCTACAATGATGTGCTGAGTCACTTCGGAAAAAGAAAAAAAAAAAAACGATAAACCCCTCTTTGGAAGTAGGAAGGAAAAATTCAACAAACACTGACAGTCTGAAGGTAGGTGCTGTGTGCACTGTGGTGTAAGCTTTTGGGCTGTACACAGTAGGCATTTAATCATTAGATGTTAGACCCTTCTTTCTCACAAATCACTTCAATCACCAGGGTCTTCTTTGGAACAGTCAGCTGGGGTTCAGATGTGGCTAAAGAACATAGCACATGTAAGGCCCTGGACTAATTGGTTAACCTCTTTGACCTTGCTTCATCTCTCGTGTGAATCTATTTCAGGGGCTGTGGTAGTATTAAATTATAGATACAATCATGTATATATCTTACACACAGAGTATAGAATTAGCATTCAGTGAATTTTATATTTACTTCTTTAATACTTTAGAATCACAAGAATGAACCAACATATACATTTATGGGGACTAAAGAATTATCTTCCCATGTCAATCTAGATTGAGTTGAGCTGTGGAGCAAATTGACATAGACAGATTAATAGGAAAAACCAACTGCGCATGTATGCATGGGAGTCCCACAGGACATGGGCCATACAAAGGGACAAGTGACTAAAGCTTACATCCTGTCTTGAGCTGTAGGGAGAGGACTAAAGACTTAGGGATCCTTAGAGTGGTGGACACTCAGCCTGGGGAGGGGAAGAGGGGGACGTGCATGGAGAATGGAGGCTGTCCGCAAACATGACAGATGGGGCGGGTGAGCATGGTATCAACCCCCAGGGGCCTTTCCTGTGATCCAAGTTCAGTTGTCTCTTTGGTTAATAAAGTTCTTAGGGCAGGGACTCCTGAGGCTGAGCTCCTCCCAGAGGACTGGTCTTTAGACACTTGAGGGGAGTGTAGAGATGCATGTGGACCACCTCTTTTCCCAAGTACCCTCTGCTCAAAGCATGTTTTGAGACACCCTTTCCTGAGCGAGGTCCTTCACACTGAGCATAGTTTATATCTCTCAATTTTATCCTTATTTTATCCTTACTCTGATTTAAGATTTTTTTTCATTTTAAGCTTCTTTTGCCTTTTTTTCCATTTTGATGTGTGTTTGCGTGTATGTATAATCATGTTTTACATGAGTGGGCGCACAAGCATGTGGGTGAGCTTACATGGGGAGGTCTAACTAAGGTTGGTGTCAGGAATCATCTTCAATTTTCCTTTCACCTCGTTCAATACAGCAGATTTTCTCAATAAAATCCAGAGCTTTCCAGTGCAGCTGATCTCACTATTTGGCTTGCTTTGGGTGGGGGAATCTTTTGTCTCTATCTTTGAGCCTCAATTCTAATGGGCATTTTCATGAGTTCTGGGCGTCTGAATTCTGATCCTCATGCTTGCACAAGTACTTAACCACTGAGCCATCTCCCAAGTCGCCAAATTTTTATTCTATTATACATGATGTGTGAGTGTGGGTGCACATACACAGTGTACACATGTATGAGTCAGGGACAACTTCGTAGATTTGGTTATGATTCTACCTTTTTGTAGGTTTTGGGGCTAGAACTCTGGTTGCCAGGTGTCTTAGGGTTTCTATTGCTGTGAAGAGACACCATGATCACATCAACTCCTGTAAGGAAAACATTTAGTTGGGGTGATTCATTTATAGTTTTTGAGGTTCAGTCCAGTATCATCATCATGGTGGGGAGGATGGTAGCTTGCAGGCAGACATGGTGCTAACTTCCGTGACCAGCAGGTAACAGGAAGTGGTATGTGTCACATTGAAGGAAACTTGAGCAAGAGAGATCTCAGAGCCTATGGAGGCCCAAAAATGTGAGCCTATTTCTATGTTGACCAAAGGTCAAAGAGTTGGAACTTACCTCTGTTCCTTCAAGGTTATTTTGTTGCTGCCTCAAAGGCCCCACCTAGATTCAGATTAGAGAGTTCTGCTCTCTCAAAGTTATTGTCAACAGGTGTGGCTAATAGCCAGACCTTGTATTTTAGGTCTAAGGATCCAACTAAGTTCCAGTTCTCTTAAGTAGATAACTTTGGATTCCACCCAGGAGGGCTGGGAAATTATTTAACTGATTGGAGAACTGAAAATTTCTATCCAGTTTGCAGGGTGTCTGGGCACAGCCTTATTCTGCAGAATCCTAAACAGAGGATAGAAGTGGAGACCCATGGTGACCTCTGGCGGTGGCATCCTAAATGGGGTTAAAGGCCATTCATTTGGAGACAGGGTTGGACCCCGAATTGCTTTCATAGATGCTAATGTCTAGTTGTCAAGGACTTCCCCATCCTGGTGGAACCCTAGGAACTCTGACCTCATGGACACTGGATAGAGGACCAAGAAAGGCCCACCATACTGAAATCAGGCACCTAGCAGAGAATTTAGGTGTTAAAAGGTGAAGCCTCTCCGGGCGGTGGTGGCGCACGCCTTTAATCCCAGCACTCGGGAGGCAGAGGCAGGTGGATCTCTGGGAGTTTGAGGCCAGCCTGGTCTACAAGAGCTAGTTCCGGGACGGGCACCAAAGCTACAGAGAAACCGTGTCTCAAAAAACCAAAAAAAAAAAAAAAAAAAAAAAAAAAGTGAAGCCTCAGTTTTGTCCCAACCTGACTCTGAGCATGCTGACTGCCAGACTTCACACCCTGATCTGAGGAAGGTTCCTTTTATTGGTTTGGGTTTAAGGAAACACTCAGTGGGATCCTCAGCAAAAGTCACGCTTCTTGAGACACTCCACCACTTCAGGCTGGCTTCGCCCCCTCTGAGGACCAGCACTATGTCATGAGGTAGTTACAGCAAAACAACCAAGCAGAAAACAGCAAGTGAAAGGGAAGGAGAAAAGTAGTAGAAACAGATATGGTGACTGAGAACAAACCTCCGAAGAAGAGATAAGCCACAAATCAACCGACAAATGACACCTGCAGGGAGAAGGTCTTGGACCCTGGGGAGTGGAATGCTATTTTTAAATCTATTCTCTAAGTTAAAAATAGCATAACTGAAGTCAAATATTCAGTAGAAATTTGGATGATAAAATGGAAGAAATCTCTCAAAGTAGAACACTGAGGCATGGAATATAAAATTAAGACCAAAAAAGAAAGCAAAAAGATTAATCTAGGAAGTCCAACATCTGACTGCTGTGATCCTGAAATAGAACATGGCACTGGTTGACAGAAAGATTAGGAAAAAGATTTCCTAGAACGCTGTGACAGTTTCCAGATTGCAAGGTTCCTAAGTATCCACAGGGCCGTCCTGGACAGCCATAGAAGTTGGATCTGTGGATTCAGATAAAAATGGGACCCCTACATTTCAAACCCTGGGGCAAGTGGCTGAAGTGACTAATATATCAGAGTGGACCTGGCCATCAGGTCCTCCCAGCATCCCGCAGTCCCAACCTGGACTCCCTTCTGTCCCGCAGAGGCTCTTTTCTGTATAGTCCAGCCATTTTGGTTGCCCACCCCTTTTGTACCTTTGCCCTCCTGACTGCTGCACCTGGTTCCCCCTCTCCCCTCTGCCTCCCCTCCCTCCTTTTCTTACAATGACTCAGGCTCGTGCCCATTCTGGACTCCCCAAGATGTCTCTGCCTCTGCTCCCCCTTTATCTACAATAAACTTTCTCCTCCTCCAGACCTAGGAGCAGTCATGTTCTTCCTTTTTATTTATTTATTTGTCATTCTGTCTGTGGCTAAAACAGGTAAGAAAGTCAGTGACTTTAGACTGCTGAAATTGTTGATGCACTGCTGTGGCGAGAGAACGTGGGAGTTTACAGCAGATTACCAGGGTCTCTACCAGCCCTGCAGGGGCTGCACGGCTACAATATCCCCTGCACAGAGTATCCCTTTCAGCTGTGATGAAGCCCCCACCTAGCAGTCCCCCGTTTACCAGAGACATTCAGCAAACAACTGCTTGCTTTCTTGTGGTGTTTACTTCTGATGTTTAGCAGAGATATCATTGGGAGAACCCCAGCTCAGAATAGCATGTTCTCAGTTGCACCTTGAAAGAATGACCCCCAACTCCCTGTGGGGCATTGATTAGAAGATATTTACTACAGAACCCAAATTATTAAGTGCAGCTAGTGTAGTAAATATATAACCTTTCAGGTTACATAAATCCATGCTCTGAGTTCCTGAAATGATGAAATTCCCCAAGGGCATGGGATCTCATAAGTCATGCATGATTGCACATAAAAATGGAGAATGCAAGAGGACTGCATTCTTATCTTCCAGTATTGAAAACATGGATCAGGCAAGACCGTTCAGTGGGCAAAGGAGCTTGCCACCAAGCCTGAAGACCTGAGTTCAATCCCTGGGCTGAACATGGTGGAAAGAGAGAACCAACACCTGCAAGTTGTCCTGTGACCTCCACATGCACACATCACACACACACACACACACACACACACACACACACACACACACACACACACACACACAAACACCAATAGATAGTAAACAAATCTTGTAATGTCTAAATGTAAAAATCAAGTGTTCTAATATTTCTATAAAATACTTTAACATTACATGTTTCCATCAAATTGCATTTATATTCTTAATAATACTAAATATCAACTCACATAACTATAATGTAACAATAAGGTAAGCACATTAGTTAAAATGTATAATCAAAACCAGAGTAAGGAGTGCGGGAGTGGACTTATGCCTGGGGATGGGAGGACTGTAGTTGGGACTGCTGGTTTTTATTTTGAGCTGTAAAGCTGTTGACACTAAAAAAGGTGAACACACACAACTTAATAATGTAAAAATCACAGTGTAAAAATACAGGGTTCTCGCAAGCTCCACATCCCAAATCTTAGTTCAGCACTGATTTTTAATGCTATGGTACAATGATGAAGACCCTGATTCTTATAATAGTGTGTAATACTTTTAATAGCATAACCGAGGCACTTGTGTGTGGTGGGAGGCAGAGCGAGAGGTAAGCTATGAACTGCCTATGTTTAAGCACAGCGAGAGTTAGGCCTCTATTGTGCAGATGACAAAGTAGGCTCAGGTATGGAAGTGCCTGAGGTATAAGTGGAGAAGGAGGAAAAGAACTAGAGTTCACAGTAGATTGCTCACTCCTTACAAGAGTAATTATATTTCTGGTAACAACTCATTAATTACCCAAGAGCGGGTGGTTGGGGAATTCCAACCCTCAGGAAACTTTACCGCCTAGAATGAGGCTCCGTTACAGAAGCCATAACAAGAACAGGGAGGTGAGTCTGAAGTGTTGAAGACGACAACTTACTGTTGAACCTGGCTTTCGGACAATGGAGTGATGACCTTTCTTGGTGTATACTTGGGCTTAAAATATAACTTTGAGCCTTCTTGTAGAGGGAAATATATTGGCTAGGCACTGGTGGCACACACCTTTAATCCCAGCACTCAGGAGGCAGAGGCAGGTCTCTGTGAGTTCAAGGCCAGTCCACTCTACAAAGTTAGTTCCAGGACATCCAGGGCTACACAGGGAAACCCTGTCTCAGAAAACAAACAAAAACACCAACAAATACAAGTACCTCTTTTCATTGTTGTTTAAGCTTATTACTTTTCTTACAGTTCTGACAGAGTCCTTGGAAGAAGCAAGTTAAAGAAAGGAGGATTTTGTTTACCTGATGTCTTCAGAGAGTAGATCCATCGAGGTGGGGAAGACATGATGGTGGGCAGGCTTGCAGCTGGGGGCATTGTGAGGCAGATAGTTACCTCACAAATGAGGCACTCAGGAAACAGATGGGTGGGGTCAGCCAGTCGGCTACTCTCTTCCCAGCTCTAGGCCCCCCCTCCGAAACAATGCCTTCCTCTGAGGACCACAAGTTCACACACACAGGGGCCTGTGAGGACATCGCGCCCTCTGTCACTGTAGGGTTGGGTGCCACAATTCTGCTAAGATCTGAAGAGCCCGGGGCTCGATCAGCAGAGGGCAGCCATCATCTTGCAGCTTGGCACTAACCAGAATTTCCTGAACATTGGTTTCTTTGTCATTTAAACTGGTCTAAAGGGTTTCTCAATTCAGGCTCTTTCTGTGGAAATGTCTCCTTGCCTTTGCTCATAGGGATCCATCAAGGGGAAGTCATAAACCTGATGCAGATGGCTCTGTGCACCCGGGTACGCATTCAGCTCATGTGGGATCAGGGTTTTTCTTTTGGAATAATGGCACTTTTGGTGCCAGGGGTACTGAATCTAAACTTAAAAGATTATGTGTGTAATTTATTCCACCAAGTCCTAGAGGGGCAGAAAACGTAGCTGGTTCTCAGAATGATGTAGTGAATGTGCTAAGAGCCTGGAATGATGGAGAGAGCTTTATTCTTGGCAGTGGTCCCTTTCCAAGGCCCAGCTGCCTTCCTGCACTGGTTTTTATGATTTACAAGAGTCTAAATTCATAGCAGATATCTGCAGTTATTTGTAGTCATCGTACAATTATTTGCAGTTTACACACTTGCCCACATTGGTTGGTCCTGGCCCAGACTTGGACTTTGGTCCTTGCTTGGTGACGATCTTGGCCATTCATAACCTCATCTCATTCCACTGAAGATGTGTTTTCCTCTGCAGTGAGGCTGCAGGGTGGCTCCCATCAGTCTCTGCGTTGGGAGTTGTGGAGCTCCCATGAGTGGGCTGGGTCCCTTTCCCACGTCTGTGCTCCAGTCAACCCAGTGTTCAAGAGCAACCTGAGTCCAGATAGCGCACCGGATTGGGAGTTAGAAAGTTCTGAATAGAGGATTGGATTTGCCCAGCTCTCTGGACATCTACTCAGAATCTAGAAGCAAGTGAGAATGTATTGCTGCATTAAAATGGGATTTTTATCAAGTGAAATACGCTTACACATTTTTCTGATAAAAATTCAACTAGCAAAGGTGCATACTTTCCCTTTTTGCGCTGGGGTTATTTTCTCCTGATTTGAAACACAGTTAGCTCTCCATGTTGGCAGGTTTCATATCGGTGCATTAAACCAACTGTGAATCAAGACTGCTTAAAAACAAGCAAGCAAACAAATAAGTAAATAAAACGTGAGGGCTGGAGAGAGAGAGAGCTCAGTGGTTAAGAGTGCCCATTGCTCTCTTAGAGGACACAGTATGATTCTGAGCACCCACAAAGTGGCTCACAACAACCCCTAACTTAAATTCTAGGGAATCTGATCCCCTCTCCTGAATTCTGTAGGCACCAGGCACATACTACGTATACACAAATAAATACATATATGTAACATATAAGGTCCTGCTCTTTGGTGATTTCTGTCTTGTCCAGTTCCTGCAGCTGTTAGCCCCAAAGAAAATCACATAGAAGTCTCCATAAGTTATAAAACTGATTGACTCATTAGCTCAGGCTTCTTATTAGCTCTTGTAACTTGTATTAACCCATTATTCTTATCTATGTTAGCCACATGGCTCAGTACCTTTTTCAGCTGGGCAGGTCACATCCTGCTTCTTCCGTGGTCTGGGCAGGACTGAGGAAAGAGCTCCCTTCTTCCCAGAATTCTCCTGTTCTCATAGCCTCATCTCTACTTCCTCTCTGGTTGATCCACCTATACTTCCTGCCTGGCCAATCAGCATTTATTTAAAACATGATTGACAGAATACAGACAATTCTCCTGCACCACCACTTCCCCCTCTTTTTAAAAAAAAAAAAACAAAGGAAAATATCCATAGTTCATTTTTTGGGAATGTGGATGTAATATTCCAGGCTACTTCCCACTGATTAGGGGCACTGATAATCTTATGGGGACCTAAAGAAAATTTAAAATTATGATCAATTCCTGACTGGAATATCCTGTGAGTCTTGATCATCTCAGGCAGCAGTCTTGAACCTGATCTGTATGAAGAACTCAGACATCTGGGAAATCTGTTCCTGCTGGAGATTTCTCAGGTGGTTTTCCTTGATCAAACCTGATTTTTCTTAACTCTGAATAAATCCAGAGCCTCTTGTTTTCTGTGGAAACAAAAGCAAAACCTCTTCTTCAAGGTAACATACCTTTTGACTTCAATTTTAAAATCAAGGTATTTTCAAAATACCTATCTTGGAGTAATTCAGTAACATTTATAAGCAATTATCTTTTAGCAGCATTTATTCCTTCCTCAGCATTCAAACAACACAAAGAGAACATAATAACATGCAGTATCGAGATTTTCTGTGTATTTTTCATCTGTACATGGCTTTATTTTAACCTCTATTTTATTTTTACTTTTAACTTTTGGCTTTTTGAGACAGGTTCTCTGTGTATCTTTGTCCTGGAACTCCCTCTGTAGACCAGGCTATTCTTGAACTCACAGAGATCTGCCTGTCTCTGCCTCCCCAGTGCTGGAATTAAAGATGTGTGCTACCACTGCTTGAACTCCAGAGATCTGTCTGTCTCTGCCTCTCAGGCATTGGGATTAAGGGTGTTTGAAGTCACAGAGGTCAGTCTACCTCTGTCTCCCAAATGTTGGGATTAAAGGTGTGTACCACCACACCCAACTACTCTATTTCTTTTTTATTTTAAGGACTTTAACCTTTTTTTAAGCCTGCATATATTTTTAAACACACAGTAAACCTTTTAGATGTTTTTCTTTGTCTTTGAATCTATGTTTACTGTATATCTCTTTCTTTTTCTGACCACATGAGTCTTTAATTTACTAAGCAATATGGGTAGGATTAAAGCCATGGCTTTGATGGCTGGATCCAGCCCATTCCTTGGCTTTCCAGGCTCGTGGCAGAGGTACTGGCCAGAGCCATGTTTATTGCCACAACTCTATGGCGTTTCAAGGTCCCTGCCAGCAAGCAAGGTGCAGCAGTGTGCTCACAAACCAAATTCACATGTTCTCTAGTTGGACTGCCTGCCCGAAAGAGTCAGAATTTGCCCTGGCAGGACTGCCCAAAAAGCCAGCATTTTAAAATGGCACAGATTTTTTTCTGCTATGGCTGAAAACTGAAAAGCATGCAGTCAGATTTTCATCAACACTATTTAAGTGTTCATGGCAGGACCTCTTGAAAGAGTTGCAAGGTTTTACAGCTAAAGCTGAGACAGGAAACCTCTCTTAGATGAGAGCACTTGCTTGCCTCTAGCAAGCAGAGCAGACCCAAGAAATTGCTGCTACCAAGAAAACATGCTTTATTTTTTTCCCAAACTTTCTCAGGCTTTCTGTGGATGCAGTTATCCATGTGGGCACCATTCTGTATGCAAAGTATTCCTACACACAAAATAAATCTAAGAAACAGAGTTGTATATCAGATATATGAAGATCCATTTTCTTGTCATAATTATCTAAATGAGGCAGGCCAACAACTAGTTGCATAGAATTTATATTATGTTAGGTGTTGTAAGTAATATAAAAATGTTTTAAAATATATGGAAGGATATATATGGCACTATTTTACACAAGGACCTGAACATCTCTGGACTTTAAATTTTAAATATTTTGTTTATACACACTTATGTGTGGATGAACTTCACCCATATGTGTGGAGGTCAATGTCACACCTCCCATTTTCATGTGCTCGGATTTGAACTCAGTTTCTCGTGCTGGAACAGCAACCTCTTTACCTACTAAGCCACCTCCCCAGTGTTGTTTGTAGATTTTGTTAGTCTCTGGAGTCCTGAAACCAATCTCCCATGGAAACTAAGGGATGAGTGCACCTCTATCAAATTCTTTAATTCCTTATAGTAATGTGTGCCAGACACTTCAAAGTGTAAGCTTTATTTGAAAACTGAATTGATGCTAATTAAAAATGAAGAATCAAGGTTAAAGTAGTGGTTGGGAAAAACAGTTGAAAGCAGAACATAATTGGGTACACATTGTTTATTCCTGGTTTCTTTAATTCATTAAATTAAGGGAAGAAAGAAAATGTTAATCTTGGTGTACGTAATCCACTATTCTGTACATCTTGCCATATTAACACTTGCATAACATCAGATATCACATAGAGTAGATATTTGGAAAGTTACTGCAGCATGAAAAATTCCTGGTAGTTTTCTTTTGCCTGTCCAAACTTTATGGTCTCCTTTGAACTAAACTAAAAAATTTTGAGTGTTTTACCCCTCTGTGAGAAAGCATGGTACTTGCTGTCTCCTCCCCTTTTTGGGGTGGCAGGCTTTGAAGACAGGCATTTGGGGGAAGCAGGTGCTGGCACGTGCACGTGGGACCTGGACCTACCTGCCAGAGCACAAAGCTAGCAATCAAAGTTACCGATTTGTACTCAGGTTTCTTGTGGACAGTGGGATGCATTGCCTCTTTGTAAGGCCTTTCCCTTAAAAAAGATGTTAGCATTAAATTGAAGATATTTTTTTAAAAAAATTAAGTCCTTTTTTAAAATTAGTGATATTTAAAAAAAATTCTCTTTAAATAATGATAAGGTTTACTTTTACGTTAGGAGATTTTTGCAAAAGACTTATTTTTATGTATGTGAGTGTGTGCGTGTGTGTGTGTGTACATGAGTGTGTGTGTGTGTGTGTGTGTGTGTGTGTGTGTGTGTGTGTGATCACGTCAGGTGCTTTCGAGGTCAGAGAGATTATTGGGTTATCTGGAGTTAGAGCAACATGGCTGGGTGCTGGTGGTGTAACCCGGGTCCTCTGCAATCGCAAGAAGCACTCTTAGCTCTAGCTGTCGCTCTAACCCCAAGTCAGAAGACTCCAAATAGGAAACAAGCCATTTCTAAGTGTATCAGAGTCTGATAACTAAATTTTCCTTTGGATTTGTTCCTGGCACTGCTGGCTCATCTGTATTTCCTGGGCTGATCACAGCATGAGAAGCCCTTGTGATTCTCAGCTGATATAGCAAAACCCATTATTGTCAATTTGTTCTTTAGTCTGCGTGTGTTTGCCGATTCCGTGCACTTGAGTCATTCAAGTCTATTGTAGGAGATTATATTTGGGAGATAAGGAATTAAATGATTTTTTCTAATTGCATTAAGCATTTTAAGCCCCTGGGTTTCTTTCCAGTCTAAATTAAAAATGTCTGGAAAAATGACTTTTCTTTCCCATTGCCTTTGAGAGTGAATTGAGAATGGACTTTCAGGATAAATAGATTAGTTTGAAAAACACAATGGAAATGAATCACGAAACATGCCCGTGGCCTAGTTTAGTTAGGGCGCAGTCTAAGTCTTGAAGCATGACTTGAAGAACCCACTTCCCTGCACCAAGGACACTCATGGGCCTCGCTGCTATAAATAAACCTTGGTTAAGACGGGAGCAATTAAGTGAATCATAATCTTGAAAAACAGTCTTTTTCAAAGTAATTATATATTTTTACCTGGACTCATTTACGTCTCTAAATATAAGTTGAAGTAACCATCTATGTTGCTTTTCAGTGGATTTGCTTAGGTAGAATCGTGGGTTTTGTCTGAAGTCTTTATTTCCCAGCCATTCATCCAAAGGCGAGAGCTTGAGGATTCCTGGCATGAAGCCAATGCACTGCTAACCCTGCCCATCACCATCTACTTACTGTTTGTCAACGTGTCATAGACCACACCAACAATGGCACTTCCCTTCCTAGGGTTTTGAGTAATTGTTGTTAGTTGGCTGGGTGTTAGTAAATTTAGGGATCGCTATGATGGCAATTCCTAGTTGTCAACTTCATATGTCTGGAATGACCTCTAATGCAGAAATGGAGGCACACTTGTGATCTGGAGCTTGAGGAAGAAGGAACACGCCTTTGACCAGGATTTCGGGGCTGGATGACGCGTACCTCTCATCTAGACCTTGAGGCTAGAAGGCACACATTTAATCCCGGCCACACTTCTAATGGAAGCTGCAGAGGACAGTGGAAGCAGGAGGGGCTCGTCCTTTGTCTCATCAGTACCTCGATTCCTTCTCTGGGATCTCAGCAGACCAGCTGGGACACTCAGCTTCGTCAGACTGAGCAGCTACTAGGTTCCTGGACTTCCCATTCAAACCAGCGTTGCTGGGCTGATACGGCATTCCGCTCTCAGGCAAACCTGCCATCCCACAACAGCCCCAGCTGATTCCTAGTACACTATTACCTGAGCTTTGCCTTGTTAACTGTCAGACAACCAGAAATGAAAGTATGGCTTCTGCAAATTGCCTCCAAGATGTCGAGGGGGGGCGGGTTTAGCTTGTCATCATTAACAAAGCAGAGCTAATGACCGACCACAGATGTGTTTCCCAATGGCATTTACCCATTAGTTGCCACCAGATGACTTCCTGGAATTCATGTTATGTGCTAGTATAATAGTTTTGCGATGTTTCCATAAGTTACAAAATTTAAGAAAAAAAATGTTAATTAATTAATTAACTTTGTTTTAAAAACAGGGTCTCTGTGTACCAGTGGCTGTACTGGAATCTACTCTGTAGACCAGACTGGCCTCGAACTCCGAGATCTGCCTGTCAAGTGCTGGGATTAAAGGCATGTGTCGCCACCACCAGGCTTTAATTTTTATTTTTAATTATGTGTATGTGTGTGTGTGTGTGCATGTGTGTCTGATCTACATGTAAATGCAGAGGTCAGCAGGGGACACTGCACATTGGGTTTTCCTGGACCTGGACTCCCATGGGTCGGAGGCTGCCTTATGTGAGTGCTAGGAACTGAACTCACATCCTCTTCAAAAACACTTTGTGCTCCTAACTACTGAGCCATCTCTCTAATAACAGAAAAATGCTGTTGACTCATTCAAAAAATATTTATGCAGTGAGCAATTAAATGGGGCCAGAGATGTGGGAAGGGACCCAATCAGACTTCGCATGACGTCTGGAACTATTATAAGCAAGCAGTTTTAAGCAATTGAAGCCAGAGTAAAGGAACAGAGGATTTGGTTTACTGTTTGAGATTATCTGTGGAGATGTAGTCCAGTAGCAGAGCACTTCGTCTCGCGTGCTCAGTACTCTGGATTCCAGGCTAAACATGGAAAAACAAAGAAGAAAGAATTGCTGCATTGTGTAAAGAAAAAGCTTCAGAAAGCTGAGTGTTAAGAGAGTGTGAAATAGGACAGAGGCTGACGCAGCATTGAGCAGGGTCTCTGGAACCCGTTAGGGAAAACTAGTACTCTGGTCTTAGTGGAGACCTAACAGCTACCCAAAACATAAAGAGTTGATTCAAATAGGTCAGTCCATCACCTGGCCAAGAGACCATCAGTCAGGAAGGAGGGTTCACCTTAGGCCACACTAAAGGGCTATGAGGGATAAATATCCCTTTAATTAGATAATGTACTTTTCCCCTGGAATCTCTACACGCAGGGTAGTCACCCAGAGAGCTGAAGCCCTGGAGCCCTGTAATTCTGCCCACTTTCCTGAATTACACAGGAAATCATAACCTTTCGTCTATTTCTTTTCGAAGCATGCTTTCCCTAACACTTTTGGCTTTCTTTACTTCCTAAGCTCTCCTCCTCCTCAGGTGGCTGCTCATACCTCTGACTTCTGTGTCTAGCTCAAGAGGGTTGTGGCCTTTTGTCTTCCCGCCATCATCTTCCTCCCAGGAGCTGCTGAGATTTAGAGCTTTCCACCCTGGAGTTTTTCATTTAAACTCTACTAGAACGTCTTCAAGCTTCCCTTTGGTTCACTCTTAAATTCTTTTATTAGTGAGACTAAAAACCTCAAAAGGGGCCCCAAAGCCCCTTGTAACTTGTAAATCTGACGGACTCCCCCAAATTCCAATCACATCACATTTACCTCTTGAGCCATCTCATGGTCAAAAACTTTAGGGAAAAAAAGGGAACTTTAAAAATCTCTCTTGCCAGGCAATGGTGACACATGCCTTTAATCCTAGCACTCAGGAGGCAGAGGCAAGTGCATCTCTGTGAGTTTGAGGCCAGTGTGGTCTACAGAGTGAGTTCCAGAACAGCCATGGCTACACAGAGAAACGCTGTCTTGAAATATAAATCTCTCTTTTAGTTTTATCTGCCAGGAAGAAAAGAAAGGTATTAGTACCCTGAGTTTGTTAGGCTTAAGTAGAAAAATACCCAATGGTGTGTACTTGAGGAGTGTTTTAAGTTTCTGGAGGACGATTCTGAATTACAGAGCGAAACAAAGCTTCTCCATGTTGAAGGCGTCAGGATACTGTTGATAAGAGGGGACTCAAACATCTTTTGTCCTGATTGTCCCTGGGTGGAGACGAATGAAACACAGTTTGGAAGAGTTTGCTCTGCGTTACTGAATAATCACAGACATGAAAGTGTAAGATGTGCAAACTGTAAAGTCCAGGCAAGTGTAAGAGGAATCAGAAAGGGAAAGCTGAGTGCGGGCCTTCAGTAAACTGGAAACTCTGAGTCTCCAAAGACCGATGAGCACGCAGATAAGAATGCGGGAGGAGGGCGGGACAGGAAACTGGAAATATCCATTACCTTTTTCTCAGCAGCTGAAATTCTCTGCCTAGCCAGCTCCCGGGCTTGCGGGGCCAGCCCAAACAGATGATCGTTCTGTTTTCCTTTTCCTGGTTCGGTTTCTGCAGGACTCAGATTCTCAGTGTTATTCAAAAGATCTTTGCTCTCAATAGCAGGTTCTGCAGCCAACTTCTGTCTCAAATCTCCAAAATCAAGGCAGACTCTTACACTGCCAAGTGCAGGACAAAGAGCAGAAGGAGCCATTGATTCCTTAGAAGTACCTAGAGGCACGGGGTGTCTCTTTTATGCATTGAAGTCTATAGAGCCTTTGTAAAATTCAATTGTAAGCCAGTGCTTAATCTCAAGGTGATAGAGATCTTAATATCTCATTCAAGAAACCTTGGATATGGAAATGAGATTAGCCGGAGATTCAAATAGTAAAATCCAACCTTAATTGGCTGAAGAAGGGTGGTTCCCCTGTGAATTGAAGAGGAGCCAATAGTGGGCTGGCTGTTAGAAAATGAAGACATCCCCATGAAAGTCCTTCAGCACCACACAGGGCAGGTGTGCTCAGTAAACCTGGCCATTGCTCATTTCAAGCCATGTTTCCTAATTTGCTTTGTTGTAAAAGTCACCTGGGAGGACTTGTTAAATTTAGATTCCCAGCCTCCCCCCACCCCCCAAGAGTGCATTTTGATTGGCTTAAAGAGGGTTTAAGGAGTGCCCCAGAATTCTTTAGATTTCTGAGTTTAGAAAACACCATCTGAGTTGCCACTCAGACTCCGGGTGCTTCAGAGTCACGTGGGTGCTCCACCCTTAGCTTTCCAGTCTCTGCAAAGATTCTGCACCGGAGCCTGAACTCACATGATGGGACGTGAAGATCTTAGCCTATTTTTCAAAAGCCCCGAACAAGATTTGCTGATGTCTTATAAACTATACCCCAACTTTTGTTCTTTGTTCAACTGTCAGTAAGGGAGGAAAGGGAAGCCGATGATTGTAGTAAAATACAAATTCCCTGTCTTGTTCTGTCTTTTACTCAGTAGATTTCAGGCAGGACCTGGGCAGTGTTTAAGTGCTATCTGGATTTGGGAAGCACTAGACTTTACTCATGCGGTTGCCTTCATTTTCTCCGGACAGCTGTCCGGTGTCATCGCATATTCAGTCCACCAGGGAACCTCCGCTCTTTAAACGCTCAGTTAAGGATGGACTTTATTATTTGAATCTTGGTTGGTACTAGATGCATTGGGAAAGAATGTGTTACCCCAGAACGAGATTGGTCTCTGGAGAAACATGGGGCGAGGAGCAGGGCGAGCAAAACAAGCGAGAGGACCCAGGGATCTTGCCAGCTACTGCCCGGGTTCCAGACCTGAGTCTCCGCTGCAAGAACCAACCCACGCAGAAAAGGAACCTGTTCACGCCAGAAGTCACAGCCCCTTTGCTAATGAGGGCGTCTGGGAGACGTCATGCTTCAGCTGCAGTTCTTGCGCACACCATCAATCCCATCAGCACCCTTACCTTATTTTCACGTCTTCCTTGGTCCGTACTCCCTCTGCTAAGCCTCTGGCCTTTCTAGGGTCCTCTACATGTGATTAACACATCCCTTTCAGCTTCAGACTGTCCTATGCTGTCTCCGGTTCTTGACTCCCCTGAGGCTGTCTCAAGGGACTGTTTATTCTTTTCTTCCCCCAAAGACTTCCTAGTCAGGAAAGAGGTCATAGGGCTAGCGACTGAAGAGATAGATGGTCCATAAGGTAAAGGTACCCACTTGGGGATCTGAGTCTGATTCCCTGGGACCCATACGGCAGGAGGAGAAAACCACAAGTTGCCCTCTGACCTCCACATGTGTGTGCACCATGGCATGTGTGCATTCACACTCGCATCCACATACCCAAAATAAGTGAAAAAAATTAAGCATTTAATTTTTTTTGCTTATATTTTATGTATGAGTGGTCTACATGTATACCTGCAAGCCAGAAGAAGGAGGGCACCAGATCTCATTACAGGTGATTGCGAGTCACCATGTGGTTGCTGGGAATTGAACTCAGGAAGAGCAGCCAGAGCTCTTAACCATTGATCCATCTCTCCAGTCCCAAATTCAGCATTTTTTTTAAAAGCAGAACACTATAGGACTGGAGAGATGGGACTATAATGATAAAGAGTACTTACTGATCTTTCAAGGGACCTGGATTGGGTTCCCAGCACCCACATGGTGACTCACGACACACCTGGCTCTGGTTCTAGAGCACCTAGTGTCCTCTTCTTACCTCCATGGATACCAGTCATACTCGTGGTTCAAAGACATACATGCAGGAAAACAAAAGTCTTTTAAAGACAAGAATAAGAAACAGGACACTATCGTTTTGGGCTGTTGTAAAGTCTTTTCAATGCCTCAAGCCCACAGCAGGTGTGGGGAAACTATATTTCTTCTAGTCTTTACTTGCTAATAACTCTTCTCCAAAAGCTGTATGTTGCAGGCTTGGTTCATATGTGATAGTAATGTTGGGAAGTAGTGGACTTGAAGAAGCAAGGTTAGTGGAAGTAAGTTAGGTCATTGGGAATATGCCCTTAACGGGGCTCTTTTCAGCCTGCCTCCTCTTTTCTTGCTGTGTTCGGAGCATCATTGCTTGCTGCATACTATAAATTTGTATTACTCCCATTGGTGGATAAAGAGCTGACTGGTCTATAGCTGGGCAGGAGAAACTGGGCAGGAGAGCCAACTAAGAAAATTCTAGGAAGAAGAAGGTGGAGTCAGAGAAGCAGCAAGTAGATGCAGATAGAAGCAAGATGGTTATGACATGCTGAGAAAAGGTACCAAGCCATGTGGCAAAGAGGAGATAAGAAATATGAGTTTATTTAAAAATAAGAGTTAGTTAGTAACAAGTCATTTATAGTTAATATATGCCTCATTGTGTCTATTTGGGAGTTGCCGGCAGGAATGAAACTTCCACCTACAATTGCTTATGTACCATTCTCTGTACGATGATGTTTGGTCTTAGACCTGAAACAGTTGGGCCAATGACCATGAAACCTTTGAAATGGCTATGGAAAGTAAATCTTTTCTCTTTTAACTTCTGGCTGCCTTAAGAGTCTGAAGGGTTTGCTTTGTGACATTTCTACCTAGGTTAGGTAAACTAGGTTGTGAATGGAGATGGCTTTTAACTGGGATTGGACAAATATTACCAAAAATGTAGACGTGTGTGTGTGTGTGTGTGTGTGTGTGTGTAAAACTGTGCCCTGGCTCTTCTCTCTTGGAATAAAAAAGAATATTATTTATTTTGGATTTTATAGGAGCCTACAGTTAAGAGATTTTGGATATTTTAAAGAGACGTTGAAATTTTTTAAAGGTTGAAATTTTTGTAGACTTAGGACTTTTAAAAGTTGGACCATGTTTCATGTTGTGATATGAATATTAACCTAAATTCTTAGGGACAAGAAAGAAAGGAAAGGTTATAGTCTAACAATAATGTGCTTGCATGATAGGTTGAAAGAGGTCAGTTGTGCTGGGTAGTCTTTTATCAATTTGACACAAGCTAAAGTCACCCAGCATGAGGAACCTCAGCTGAAGAACTGCTTCCATCAGGTCCGTCTGTAGGCGTGTCTATGAGAAGGCATTTCCCTGGCTGGGGATGGTTATGGGAAGGTACAGCTTATATTAGGGGTTGCCACCCTTAGGCAGGCAGTATGGTCTTGAGGAGGTAGGCCTAGTGGAAGAAAGTTAGTCACTTGGAATAGTCCCTTGAAGGGAGTATTGGGAGCTGGCACCTTCCTGCCACTCTCCTTGTGGTCCCCTGAGGGAACAGACCTCCACTGGCACGTGTTGCTGCCATGTACTCTACAGCAACAGGGCCAAGTGACCATGGAACCAAAACCTTGAAACTGTGATTCAAAATAAATCTTTCCTCCTGAGAAGTTGATTAGCTCAGGAATTTATTAGAGTAGTGGAAATATAGCAAACATGACAGTCAACCTTCTTTTCCAAAATATTTTAGGAAAATAATTTAATTAAGATCTCTGAGTATGTTTTGAGTAATCACTAGTAACTGAAGCTCTTTAGCTAGAGAAATCTGTATCGTGACTGATATTTTGAGACTTGTTTATGTCTATTCATTGGTAAGTTTTGAAAGAATTGCTCTTCACATACAGTAAATATGTTGGTTATTATTTTTGCACATGCATGTGCATGTTGTGTACATATATGTTTATGTGTGTGGGTAAACATGGCTACATGCATGTGAGGGCCCATGTTGACACTGGATATCTCTCTTAATCATATTGATGAATATTCATGTTTGTGATAAAAATATTTCTAATAATTTTAAAATACAGAAGAATTCTTTCCATTGAGTACTATTTAAGAAGTAGTACAACATACAGTTGCCAAGATGAATTTAAATGGCGGCCTGGTGTGTGTGTGTGTGTGTGTGTGTGTGTGTGTGTGTGTGTGTGTGTGTGTCTATGTGTGTGGTGTTCTAACAGCAATACTTACACAAAGGAGCAGGTGATGAAAGTTACTTTGATTGAGTTATTTGGAAACTACTGGACTGTGTGTGTGTCCCCGGGAATGGTATTTTAGACCAGCTAAGTTCTCATTTTGTAGGCGCATATCTTCCTGGGTACACACTGTAGACCACTGGCATTGCTTAAATGATTCCTCTCTCCCCCTCCCTGATCACGCTCCTCTTTCCCTCCCCCACCTTCTGCTTTTCCAACCTTTACTTTTACGTCATGCCAACAGTCATAGTTAAATCCCCAACATTTTGGTCCTCAAAATACACCTGTAGGTGGAGCGGCACTATGGTCTCCAGCACGTCCTGGGAGTTTTTCCACTTACATTAAAACAGGTGAAAGCAATCCATGGATGATGATGATGAAGATGATGGCATGTTGCCGTGCTGGGGGCTCGTTGTGTTCATGTTTGCCAAGTAATCTGACATAGAGGTTATTGCTCTACGACCTTGGCAAAGTCCAGGAACAAAAACATAGAATTGATTCTCCACGGTTAGCAATGGGCTCAGCATCTGCCCCTAAAACACTGATGGACGGCTACTGTCCCTGTTTTCCACGCCAAGCCAGGCAGAACACTAGCTAAGTATCTGTCATTGATTTCTATTTAAATATGAGAGATAACTTTATAAAAATCTTCTACTACCACAGACTCTTTCTCAGCAGGGCAGAAGAATGTGTGCAGGGATTTGTCCTTGTCACACAGCAGGACCCTCTGATCTTGCGTGGGTGTCTGCTTCAAAGACTCTGCCTCTCGCCGCATCACCCAAACCAGAAAATACAGGTAGAAGCCATTCAGCTCTCACTGTCTCGCTTTTGGGCACGTTCACTGTGTTCTTGACAACTGCCCTAAATTGAGGATGTGGTATTTTGATTGAAGAGAAAATTCTAATAGCATTTTGCAAATAGCAAACTCTTTTATCATTGCTATAGCAATGCTTGTCATCTAAGAAAGGGCTTGGGAAGCCTTTGTGGTAAGCTGCTTTATAGTGACTTTTGCTTTTGAGATGCTCAACAGGTAAATTGTGCCGAGGCTCCTTCCTCGGGACCTGTGCAGTGGTGGGAGAAAGCAGACTCCTTTGCTACACACGAGCTGTGGTACATCTGGGTGTGCACATGTATTAGTAAATGAATGTAATGTAATAGTGATCACCAACTGCTATTTGATTTACAACCCCCAGTACAGGGAGAGAAATAAATTTGTAATTTTATTGTACCTTTTAGAGTCATTGGATTTATATAGTGATTGGACAACATGGGTCAAAGAACAGCAGTCTTTATTCTAACTTCAAAACTGGCTTGCAGAGGAATATATTTATATGTTTAAAACATTTAATTTTCATTTTCATGTGCTATCGTACCTATTAACAGAGTTCATTGTGATAGTTCAGCACACACATACGGCATGCAGTAATCTAATCCACCCTCCCCTTATTGACCTTCCCCAGACTCCTGGGATTTCTGTGCTGTATTCCAGTCAACTTCACAGGGTGTTTGTCATTCTGTGGGTGGCTTGCTTGTTTCACTTGACACTATCTGTCCATCCTACTGCAGAGGGCAGGATTGCACTCTCTCTCCAGATTTCCATTGTGGACACACGCCACATTTTCTGCATCCATCCATTCATGGGCGGGCATTGATTCCACACTTCAGCCACGAGGATAATGCCGTAACACACACGGGCATGTCCGCAGCTCTTTGGTCTGCTACTTTTCCTTCATTTGGCACGATATCCATGAATGATACAGACGGATCTTATCACTTTCCGACTGTGAGTTTTGTGAGGAGCCTCCATGTTATTGTCCACCATGACTGCACTAATACACGTTCCTAACAGGGTTTATAGTTCTCTGTTCTCTACACTCTCACCACCAGCAGCAGCAGCAGCAGCAATAATAATAATAATAATAATAATAATAATAATAATAATAATAATAATAATAATTTTAATTGAAGCTATTTTTACTGAAGTCAAATCTCATAGTTTTAATTGACATTTCCCTGATAGCTAATGTTATTAAACATTTTCCATTGTTGGTCATTTGTATATCTTCCCATGATAACTACCTATTCAGGTCATATACCCGTTTAAAATGTTATTTTATTATTAAGTTTTTTGAACTCCTAATATTTTCTGAATATTAACCTTTGATCAAAATAATGGTGGATTAGGATGGAGCCTGTTATCTTGCAAATAATCATGGGCTGGGCTGCAGAATGCTACAGATATCTCTAACAATGACTTCATAATCGCCTTCCATATGTCATCTTATTAGCTTTTCAAAATTCTCTGTGAGTTACTAAAATTGTCTTTGGTAGCATTCCAGAAGCTGAGGCTTGCTCTTAAATTATGTTGAAATTAACTCTTATATAAGCCTCACCTGCCATTATCCAAATTCATTTTTCAGAACATTGAGTACACAAACAAAAGTATCAAGTAAAGAGCCGTGCCAAAGATGAGAGAGGCTTGCTCTGCTTTCTTTCGTTTTAATTTGGTGAGATTATTGATTCTGAGGGCTTTGTACTTCAGCACACTGGAATGTCTCTGGAAGAGGACGCCAGCTTTGCTGAAGTAAATACAGGGTTCTGTGCAGCCTAAGGCTTTTGGTTGGTTAAATACAAAGAGTCGCTTACAATATTTTATGATGTGGAAAAAATACTTTAAAGGGACTGATTTAAAATGGAAAAGGGTTTATTTCTCAGTAATAAAATTAGGGTCACTTTTTCTTTTCTTTGATTGAGATATTCTATAGTGTTCAGGATAATAAATACCACACTGTTATCCATGCAAGGGTAGGCACTATTAAGAAATTATAATTTATAGGAATGGTGAAACCACAAACAGCAGTAGAAAAGATTCTGAAATACTGAGTAATAGCATTACTTTTCAGTTACCATTGTGTAAAATTTGAGGAAATTAGCACTGAGCATGCCTTTAATGACAACATGCTAGCTATTCATTTATTATTTTTATTTTGAGACAGGGTTTCTTTGTGTAGCTTGGAGCTTGTCCTGGAACTCACTCTGTAGACCAACAGAGATCCACCTGCCTCTGCCTCCCAAGTGCAGACCTTTGGGTCGCTAGCTAATCTTTTTGTTGTGACTTTTACATTTATACACACCTCTCCAATACTATCCTTCAGATATTAATTCAGCATGACCTCACTTAGTCGCTCACAGGGCTCAGTGGAAACCACCCCTGCAGTTAACTACGCTGGTTTATTTCTGTACTGCAAACATTGGAGTGCTTTCTAGTACCTGGAATTTGCATATTTACTCCTGTGTTTAAACTTGCCGTGTTGTGAGTTTAATTCATCGTCTGTTTGTTTTCTATTGTTGTGAGCAACATCATGACCAGAAACAACCTAAGGAAGACAGAATTTAGTTCACCTTGAAGGTGACAGCTCATCATCAGGGCAGGAACCTGAGGCAGGGACCTGAAGCAGAGCCCCCTTTTTGCTTCCACTCAGCTAGTTTTATTATACACCCTAGGGACTACTTGGCACTGCCCACTTGCCCTCACTTCCTGGTTTTCCTGGCTCAGAAAAATTATATAGAACTAGAAGATTTCCAATTTAAAAAATTGATACATTTTAGGATACTTAGTATGTTCTTTATGATACATGTCATAATGAGGTCATAGTATTCTATGTTTGTGAAAACCCAAGAAATGAACTATGGACTTGGACTTGGGTGGTAATGACTCTCTCTCTTACTGCATTCTTTTTTTACTCTTTTTGTTTTTCTTTCCCCTTCCTTTGATCCTCCTTGCTGTCTATCTTTCTCTTTCTAGCCATGATCTTAGTAATTGTTCAAGTTGGCCTCCATCTTATGTAGCCCAAGTTAGTCTTGAACTCAAGATTGTCTTAGCCTCCTGAGTAGTTGGAACTATAGATATGCCTACCATACGGCTATATCACAAGATAGAGCCATCTTGGTGAACGATCTAGATAGTGGGAGAAGACAGGGTAGGCACAGGATAGTCCTTCTTGGTTTGCTGTGAACCCAAAACTGCAATATTGAAAATAAATAGAAGGACAAACCAACAGCAACCTAAGCCTTTCCATCTAGATGACTTTTGGTGAGGCACAGAAGTTGGCTGGGAAGTCATCAATGTGTTAACAGGGCAGCGGTAGCATTGGTCTTTGCTTAGGAACAACACATCCTCCTGCTGTGTGAGAAGAGCCAGCCAATCAGAACAAGGCAGAGGAAAGAACCCAAGATGTTATGAGAAATCTAAAGTACGATCACTCATTTTCCTGTGGAGTTGTCCCTCCAGCTGCTCCACTGGTCTCACGAACACTTATTTAGGCAACCAAGAATGGAAAATGTATATATAAAACATATGCAGACTTCTTTTCATTATTCCCTAAAACCACAATTATTTATGTAGATTTTTATTGAATTGAATATTATAAATCATCTGGTTTATAAATTATGGGAGGAGGTGCACAGGACATATGTAAAAACATTGTCATTTTGTACAGACATGTGAGACTATGCTGGGGTTGGTGTCACAGGAAGGCTGGAGTGACCCCTGTGGATATCTGAAGGGCAACTGCATGGATCTGTACTGACTGAGGCTGAGCCGCTACGCACTAAACTTGCTATTGCTTTCTCTTACGGATGAATCTTGATTTTGTATCTCAAGCTGGCTTTGGGACATTGTTATTTTTAAACTGAAGACTCTCTCTCTCTCTCTCTCTCTCTCTCTCTCTCTCTCTCTCTCTCT